>NW_027287309.1:0-80188 GCF_022747635.1 Hetaerina americana | reverse complement strand
AGACTGTACTGCATATTTATTCTTTGTGCAGTGGATAACTTGAGTGTATTACATCTGTAATATTCTGAACATCCACCAGATTCGCAATCAAATAACCCGCCTCTCGTGCGCGAAAATGCCATGACTTGGAAGTTGGCAAACTGCCGCGAGATGGCTACTTTGCAAAATTTGTCTGCCTTAAGTGCATTTTAATGTTATTTCAACTGTGAAATGGCGTAAAAAGAACTAAAATGACTCAATAAAATAAATTATAATTTATTTTATAGGGTTTACATTGAATAATGGTACATTTTCCACGCCACTCGAGTTATCACAGTGTAAAACCTAGGCGTTAAAACATATATTAACTTTTAAAAAGTAATCGAGAATAGGATGGCTACCCGAAGGTCCTCCGCCCATGACTCGAAATTAGCGGCGGAGAGCGAGCTCTTAAGGGCCCGCGTCGCCGAGCTAGAGGATAGTGGCGGAGCTCTGCTCCAGGCTGACGGGGTGTGTGGCCGCCTCGGGTGCGGGGGCTCGCCCCGTTGCCTCCCGGACCGCAAGCAGCACCAGTTTCGTGTCCCGGGTGCAAATGCTAATAAGTCGGTCTTGAAGGCGACGGTGGCCAGCCCTTCTCGCCCGGTGGCGACCCCTTCCCCTCGGCCAGAGGGGGGGGGGGTCTTATTGCTAGGGAGTTCCAACGTCCGGCGGTTGGTGGCCCCATTGCGGGAGAGGTCGGATAGGGACGTGACGAACCAGAGGGTTACATCCTACAGCATGCCTAGGGAGTTAATTCCTAACGCCACGGCTGCAGTGGGGGCGGCGTTCCAAGGCACGAACTGCTCCATGCTGCGGTTAGTAGCCCATGTCGGCACCAACTCTGCTTCCAGGTACAGATCCGAAAAGATTACTAGGTTACCTAAAGAAATTTCTCGAGGTACGTACACAGCTAATGAGACAAAAGAAAGAATCACCTATCAGAATATGGACCGATCGTGTATTAAGACACCCAAAAGACTTATAAATAGCATCATCAGAAAGCAGACCGCAACGAACACAAAGAAGATTCTAGACGAAGAAATAATTTCCGTATGAATATTTAACTGCCGAAGTTTAAAAAATAAGATACCGGATTTCACCACCCTTTCATAGCTCAGAATCAGATATAATTATAGGAACTGAAAGTTGGTTAACAGATGATATCGCAGACAGCGAAATATTTCCCAAGTGCTTCACAGTTTATAGAAACGACAGACAGAATAGAGCCGGAGGAGGAGTGTTTATCGCGGTTAAAAACTCTACCATCAGTAGAGCTGAGTTATTACCTGATAACTGTATAGAAAGTGTCTGGTGCTCAGTAAAAATACCCAGTGCGAAAAAAATATATGTCTGTGCGTATTATAGACCACCCCATGCTGGCGTTAACTCTATACTAGATCTAGAAAGGCAGATAAAAAGCTTTACATCCCACAACAATGAGCATAGATCAATAATCGGTGGCGATTTTAATGTTCCCACAGTAGATTGGGATTCGTACAGTTTTATAAATAGAGGTAAAGACAAGGATTTATGCGAGTCCCTCTTAATGGCGTTCACCTCAAATTCCGTACATCAATTAGTCACTTCACCAATAAGGGGAAAGGACATTCTTGATCTATTAGCTACTAATATACCCGAAAGAGTTAAATGTAGGAGTTATTGATGGAATCAGTGATCACAGGGCTGTAAACGATAAATTTTCCCTAAGCGTAGAAAAAGTTAACAAACCTAAGAGAAAAATTTATTTATTCAATAAAGCTGACCATGATGGGGCCTAAAACGTGGGTTAAACTGTTCCTTTCTAAGATTTGACGAATTAAACAAAACTAGGAGTGTCGAGGATACCTGGAATAATTTTCTTGCGATAACACGTTCCGCAACACAGAGATTCATACCTAGTAAATATATAAGAGAGAATAAGGAACCCGGTTGGTACAACTCTGAAGTTCGGAAATCACTAAGACGGCAAAGGGTGTGCCATGCCAGAATGAAAAACGCGGTTAAAGATTCCTCCCCTGATAAAATCAACGAAACCCTACAGAATTACAAAGCATCTGCGTCCACTGCCAAGAAGGCCTTCCGGAAGGCGCTAGCGGAATTCAAAAGGAAAAAATTAAGTGAGCTTTTAAACGATAACCCAAAGATGTTTTGGTCCTACGTCAGGGATGTGCAGGGAAAAAAGTCCACCGTAAACCCATTGAACAACGAAAAAGGAGATAAAGTAACAAGTAGTTTAGATAAAGCCAACATATTTAAGTCATTCTTCCACAGTGTTTTCAACAAATGCTCCCAGAATATACCGGAGTACCTTCCGGAAACATTTCTACAGCCAATGCAAGCAATCGACTTTTCCACCCGCGGAATAGAGTTACTCCTTAAAAATATCGACCCAAACAAATCTCCGGGACCTGATGAGATACCGGCTCGCGTGTATAAAGAACTGTCGTCTGAAATCGCTCCTTATCTTAATATTATATTTAAGAAATCATTAGCAGAAGAAAGCGTGCCAAGCGGCTGGAAGATAGCTTCTGTGAGTCCCATATTTAAAAATGGAGACCGGGAGGACCCCAGTTATTATAGGCCAATATCGCTCACCTCAATATCCTGAAAGATTCTTGAGTACATCCTTCGTTAGTTCCATAATGAGGTACCTCGATAACCAAGATTTCTTGATTAATAACCAACACGGATTCCGTAAAGGTAGATCCTGCGAAACTCAACTCGCACTCTTTGTTCATGATATAATGCATGCCGGTGAAAGTAATATTCCAGTTGATGCGACATTTCTAGATTTTAAGAAAGCTTTTGATAAAGTCCCTCATTGCAAGTGACTCGCTAAGTTGGAAACTTATGGAATACACGGGAGTGTTATATGCTGGATAAGACAATTTTTAAAAAATCGTGTTCAAACAGTCGTCCTGGAAGGTGTATCATCCGATACTATTAAGGTCACGTCCGGTGTACCACAGGGAAGTGTCATAGGCCCCCTTCTTGTTTCTTATTTACATAAATGACCTCAGCGCCGTGGTTAATAGCAGGCTCCGTCTATTTGCTGACGATGCGGTGATTTATGGGGACATTCGGAGTCGAGATGACAGAGTCACGTTAGCCAACGACCTAAATGCAATCCAGACTTGGAGCGATACATGGCAATTGGAATTAAATTTGAAGAAATGCGTATTCATACATTTTTGGGAAAGGAGTAACACCCCCCCATTTAGTTACAAAGTGAAGCAAACAGAAATCGCGAGGGTAGATTCCTTTAAATACTTGGGTGTAACAATTACTCACGATCTGTCCTGGGGAAAGCACATACGGGAAATATGCGGTCGCGCTAATAAAAAAATTGGGATTCGTAAAAAGAGTGCTGGGTAAATGTGACGAAAAAGTGAAGGAACGATGTTTTCTAGAGTATGCGGCCAGTATATGGGATCCTCAAGACATTAATTTAATTTCGGAATTGGATCGAGTTCAGCGGAGGGGGGCTAGATTTGTGAAAAATTGCTATGACCAACGCAGTAGCGTAACTACTTTGCCAGAAAATTCAGGCTGGGATTCCCTTACACAGCGGCGTTTACAATATAGATTAAACATATTAAAAACATTTAAAGATGGGTCTTTTTCCGATGACATCAAGAACATAATACGAACCCCAACGTATTACGGGCGGAGGGATCACGAATGTAAGATTAGAGAGATTGACTGCAGGACAGACAGATTTAAATGGTCATTTTTTCCGAGAACAATAAGAGACCAGAATTCTTTTAATCGAAATCGCCCAGGATCCGGCTTGACATAATAAGTATTAACCTACAAGGTAGCGACTGCGCAGGGTTATACGCTAATATTTATATATATATATATATATATATATATATATATATATATATATATTTTTTTTTTTTTTTGTGCAGATTCCCCTTACCTTTCCCCATCCATTTGAAAAACCCTAATCCCCTCATCCCCTACCCTTTCCTACTGGTGCTGCACCCCCTGCCACACACCTTTTTGGTGGCTTGCAGGGTGTAGATGAATATATTACGCGGCCACAGTGATGTATATTTGAAGCCTAGGCATCTGCGTTTCATTGCTTAATGCTTTAGAAATATTTATGGCTATACAGTTTTAAATTAACATCGCGTCAAGAGTGAAATGTGATAATTGACAACTATGATGAAATATACATAAGGCATACCATTCATAACATCCTGCTTCATTTATTAGCAGCAATACGTACTTAGAATTTAACTGATTTCTTTGGAAATTCCTCAAGATCACACCAAAGTGACATTCAAACCAAAAAATACGTAAAAACGCCGCACATTTCAAAAATAAACATTTGGTCGTTTGGGACAAACAACAAAGCCGTCTTAGGCGCACCCAAATATTACGCAGGCTGATAACAATTTGTGAATGATCAAAATTATTTCTCAATTGAATTCGCTACATAATTGCTAACGGAGGAAGAATATTATCGGAAGGAGCAGGATTAAAGAAATCAGCGGACAAGGACTATTTCCGTCTCATGTGCGTCGGTTGATGAACGCACCTACGGAAAGACATAATCGAAAGTTGTCACAGACAAAAAAAGAAATGTTTTTGCAAGGAAAACTTGCTACCACCGCTTTTTTTAAAGCCTATTTGGCCGAAGTTATCATTCAAACGGGGAACGAGGTAGTTCAGCTGTTAGAGCACAATGCTACTGACCAAATGGTCCGGATTCGATTCTCGAGCATGCCTCGTACAATATCAGTCGTACACCCTAACTGATACATTAGCCAAATATTGGACAATATCAGCCCTACCACCAGATATGTTTGATAGAACAAAGATAGGTCGACACAAAAGAAATAAGGTACAGACGCTCTACTTCGCACTATTTCAGATCGCATTTCATAAGATTATATTAATAGCCTCTTTGCATAAATAATACGTAGCAAAAGGTGTGGTTGGAATTGCGTATTTTATAAGTTTCAACACTAAGCATAGTTGCTACAACTCCAACAAAGTAAAACCACCAAAAATCTAGTGAATATCACGAACAAGTGAGTCCACGTACTATTGCCTTTTGTGCAACTTATGTATGATACATTATTTACATACAATGATATTAATAGGAACGTCTAAGTCATTTCAGGGAAATACAATTCACCTACCAGCTCAAATCAAAATTTACCGACTGATATGAATGTTAAACGTGATGCAATTACGGTCAACTACTCACCTCTATCTGCAGTAGGTCCTGAATTATCTCAAATACTAATAAACCATCTGTTCTATTCACATCGAATACATTAACATGCCAGTCGTCGGATTTTAGACATGGCCTGCATACAAATCAACTACCATCCATCCACATTTTCAAATGATACTTTTATAGAAATATCACGACAAAAAAAACTTCACCATCGATCCGAGGTAAGAAGCAGAGCGTTTTTCACTATACAACGCTCGCTTCGATTAAGAAAATGGTCTCCACTGATTCGATGAACGCTTTTAACAATTTATTCATATCTAAAATTGAGAATACTAAAGATTTCACCAAAAAACTCGTGACAACATTCGTACTACCATAATACTGGTTCGTGGAATCCATTTCTTAATCCAATCGTTCCAATCCACGTTCCACTGTAATTAAAACACGGGAATCGATATGGCGCCGAAATGGAAATTTCCGTCAGCTGATCTCGAATGGTACGTTTGGCGAAAAGGATTGATTGATTGATTGATTTTTGAATGAAAAAGCATGGCAATGCAATAATTTTCCTTAACTTTAACTTTAAAAGTCTCATAATCACCAACCAATTATCTGTTTGAAACATTTCAATGTATCATCAGTGGAAATGGTTACAAAATACACCACTAACATCATTGAAAAATACACAAATGTTTAATTGTAAAAGAATCGCGCAGATTGCTCGAAGAAACAAAATTAAACATACCTCTCAAGGAAGCTATGAATAATAATTAAGCTTCAAACAAGTAGCTATACCTCAAGTCATACCAATAATGATTAACGTGACGGTCATTATTTAAAAGTTTTAACAGTAATAAAACAATGTTATTTCAGTAGGAATCTAATTAATCATTACAATAGGCAGATATGTAGACTGTAGTGCATATTTATTCTTTGTGCAGTGGATAACGTGAGTGTATAACATCTGTAATAATCTGCACATCCACCAGATTCGCATTCAAATAACCCGCCTCCCGTGCGAGAAAATGCCAATTCTTGGAGGTTAGGCAACTTCCGCGAGATGGCTACTTTGCCAAAATTGCCTGACACTAGTGTCTTTTAATGTTATTACAAGTGTGAAATGGAGTAAAAAGAATTAAAATGACTCAATTAAATACATTATACTCTAATTCATAGGGTTTACATCAAATAATGGTCCATTATAATGAAATGAATTTTGTATTTCCCATAGTAGTTACTTCACGAGTTCTACAAAAAGTCTATTTAAAACCTCGTTGTTCAGTTTCCACAGGATTGTCAGACTGGTTTCCCTTCAAGCGAATAAATCTTTCGCCTTTATTGTCTGTTCCTCATGTCTTCCGTATGGAGGGCAAAATGAGGTATGTATCTCTGGCTAAGCATGCTAGGTTTTGTAGAAAATATTAATTATTAATAAATGTTATTAAAGATTTCCGTGGAGGGGATCATATCTGTCTTACAAGACAATTTTTGACTGTGCCCAACCCTGTTGGGCCATATAATTGGTAACCTCTACATAGGTAACATACATAACGCTAGACTTCATGAAGGGTATTCAGTAAAATATTTTTTGAGAGAAGACGATGTGCGTTAGTTGCCCAATGATGGCCACCTGACGTGGAGTTGACGCGGATAATGAAAAAAACCTGTACATGGGCTGGAAGAGGTAAATTGAATTTATACAACAAATTAATTCATAGTAGGTCCCTTCACTTCTTTCAAAAGAAAACATGAAACCTCATCTATTCATACATAGATGTACCCTTGGGCAATACCAGCTTAATTACTACCAGAGAGTACACCAAATACCTGCTGATTATTATAAGATTCTCGCGTCAGCAATATTCAACTTTAGAATCAATACAGGAAACGTAGGAATTGGTTATAAAAGGAGTTAATGTAAATGGAGAAGACATCAACACGCTCCGGTTTGCACTCATGACATGACAGTGGTGGCGGAAACGCGAGAATGAGGACACCTTCTAGCAACTCTCAAAGTCCCTATGGACAATCTAGTACAGGGGGAATATTTAATATGAACATGAAAAAGAAGAAGACTAAACTCATTGTATGTGTGCGGAAGATGGAAGCCGAATGGAGACATATCACAATACGATGAGTGAAACTAGAGCAAGTGGAACATCCTTCATCTACGTACCTCGGCAGCAGTATCAGTGACAAGGGATGTAAGAAGTTCGACCGACATCAAGCGAAGAATAGCCCCAAGATAAGAACGCTAATTCATGAATAAGAAGAGGCAATTACTAATGTTCAATGAGCATAGGATTGCAAACAAGGAAGGAATTCGTCAAAGACTCGTGTGGAGCATGACAATCTGCGGATCGGAGACATGGAACATTGGAAAAGTGGACAAAAAATAAGAATAGAATAGAAGTATTTGAACCATGGTGTTGATTAGCAGAATGCTGAAGCTATTAAATGGACAGAGAAAACGGGAGAAGGAACGAGAAAGTATGTATACGGAAGGAGAGAAGAGGACAAGACTATTATTATTGAGAAGACATTACGGCAAAGAAGAGGCACAATGGATTGATTAAGGAATATAATAGAAGGGAAGATATCATTCCACGAGAAAGACCAAGAGATATTCACATACAGAAGAAATTAAGAAGGACGTAAAACAGAGGGTGTATCAACGAATGAGGGAATTGACATTGAATAGAGAAGAATGGAGGGCTGCTGTCAACCAATCCTAGCATTGAAATACTGATGATTATGACTACTGTAATTAAAAATAATACACCACCTCAGCTATGAATTTAAACAAAATGGATACATATATAATAATAAAAAAACAACGATAAGCGCAAGCGATGTATTCTACAATAAATATATTTCACGTTTCTGAAAGTTCCCAAATAGTCTTTTCCACGAGTTATCGTTTTGCCAAATATTATTTCCTCCTTAACTTATGGTTAAAAGAAATAATTCAACTCGTTAGCAAATAATTTAAGAGACTCCGCAGATTTCAAAAACTATTCATACAAAAAATTGTTCTGATGATTGTCATATTTCTAATTTAAATTGAATATACACCACCCTTCCAAAGTTATTACTTAGAGTAATAATTTAATACAAGGATTAAGGATCGAAAACGTAATGGCATAAACCAATAGTGTTTCCGGAAGATATTCCAAAAATAGATTATTATTGAAAATTACCACATCCATAGCAGAGTGAAATTGCAGCTGAAAGCGATGTTCGCAAATGTAACGCATTATCCACTGTCTTAATCTCATTATATCTTAACTTTTTTCCATCTTCAATTACATTTTAAATGTATCTGGTCACAATTAACAGTCCTTATGCCATCTGCCTTTCACTTCTTGGATATGAATATGTTAGTACGACTAAACTAGACCTACCTTTTCAATAGGTATCACGATTTCATTCGCAATCAGTTTGGACGAATTTTAACTGAAGAGACCTCCAAAGAATGCACAAACTTCTCCAAATTGATGAGAAAACAGTGAGTGTTAGACGAAATTTCCAAGGAATGCGATACATTTGGTACACACTCGTATCTTTGTTCGGATTTGAAGAAGAAAACTTCCTGAATACGCCTTGATGTCTTGGCACGGTCAAGAAAGGTTTGCGTACGGAGGCTTGGCTAAACCAGCGGAAGAGGGCGAAGAGAGAGACAGTCATAGAAGGAGATTTTAAAACGGCGAGCCCCCTTGGCGTACTGCGTAGGCGAACATGGAAAAATCGAAGGCCAGGGTTACAGGAGGGGTATAAACAGATTTCTCAGAAGAGGGCTGGGGGAAGGTTAACAAGAAACTCCTTGAACTGACTCGTCGTCTCAAGAAGAAATGTGGACTCAAAAATGCCTGCTTGCTATTTGGTCGCATCACCAACAATTATCATATTACGCCTAAAATATTAGTTGTTTCGCTATATCGGTTTATCCACACAGAAATTGACTAATTACTCAATTGAGGGCACGCTATTATAACATCCAAAAACACGGAATAATGAACATATATACATTCAGGTTAATAGAAATAAAGTTACGCTGTGAATCGTTGCCATGACATTAAATAAACAGTGATTGTTAAGGTTTAACACTAAGGTTGAAAATCAATAAATAAACAATATTGTTACAGCGGACGACTTAAACTTTGGGAATTGTAAAGAATGTATTTAAGCAAATTTTGCCTTGTTTCAGCAGGATGGTTGATACCGATCTGCCCGAGGGCCCCGGGTTCGATTCCAGTGCAAGGCACTCTGGGCAGCACTTAAGACATTTGATTTTTCGAGTACCAGGTCTTCCTGGGAAACCGGCAGGGGGAAAGGATCTGGCCCCCTTAATACCCTGATGTGTTAATTTTCACACGCCGTATAGGGCTTAGTGCCGTGTCATCTCTACAATCCCCCTACTAAACCGACCTTCGGGTTGATTACTGTGTTTATGGTCTTTTTTACAAGTTCAATTGAAATTATACATACACTGCATGAGCTATGGATTTAAAGACAACGGACAATTTAACAAGAGAAAAAAATATTCCACTCATTTGAGGTATTCTAAGAGGTATGCGTTACGTTTTGTGAAGATGAAAAATGCCTATTGCATTCTACACACTTCATGTTCACCCGAAATGAAGACCTTTTCCAGAAATGCACCGACGCTTTGAAATTGTTAAGAAAACAAGAGGCTAAAACGAAATTTCCAAAGAATGTGATACATTTGCCTTGTACATACACACGTTCGTATTTCAAGAAGAAAACTTGGCGATTGCCCTAATTTCTTGGCATGGTCAAGAAAAGGTTCGAGTACGGCTAAAAGCAGCAAAAGAGGGGAGAGGGTCATAAAAGGGGATTTGAAACGAAAGGTCGCCTTGGGCCCCCTTGGCGTACTGCTGGGGCGAAAATGGAAAACCCAGGCCTCGGGAGAAAGGGGGGGAGGTATAAACAGAATTCTCAGAAGAGAACTGGTGGAAGATTAAGAAGAAACTCCTTGAACTGAAGCCGTGGTCGTCTCAAGAAGAAATGTGGGCAACTCCAACACTGCTTGCTTGCTATTTGGTGGCAACCACTGTCAATTATCATATTACGACCGAGATACTTGCTGTTTCGCTATTAACCAGCCAACTGCGTTTCTGTGACTGTATTATATCGGTTTATCCACCAAGAAATTAACATGTTATTCACTTGAAAGCTCTCCAAAAGCACGAAAGAATGAACACATACATATACGGGCAAGTTATTGCAAATAAAGTTATGCTATGAACCGTTGCCATGACATTAAATAAACAGTGATTGTTAAGGTTTAATACTAATGGTTGCAAATCATTAAATAAACAATCGCGTTACAGCGGACTCAAACTTTGGGAATTGTAAAAAAGAATCCCATTACATATCACTTAATAATACCAAATGGGCCAACGAGTGTCATTTAGCACACAGCGATAGAATTGCAACCTTATTACATAAAACCACAAACATATTTCGAGTGAACCAAATTCCTGATTATTCGAATTCCGGACGCATGATTCAAGGTTGGTTTACATTTCAAATAACTTTTAATGGCTATAAAAGCTAAGAGTGATTCCATAACTGATTCATTGACAATGCTTGGCTTAAGTATAGATGTTATTAAGTAGCTTTCTTACCTCCAAACCAGGCCGATTGATGCTACTATTCCATAGTGTTTGCCCTATCTGGTCTTGCTTCCAAATAACCCTCCCTCCAACTAAAACAGCTCTCACCACTGCCCTTCCCCCACCCAACGGTCCAATTGCCGCCAATTTCAAAATGAGATTTCGGAACGCATTGAGCTGTTCTTTGTTTTCTGTGAAAGAAACGTAAATATTGTGTTACGAAAATTCTTGTCCTCGCTGTTGTACGCATTCTCCAGTATCACTCTAGTCTTCAATACATCTTGTTATAGACAGTGAAGCTGTTTCTTACGTATCTTATTCCCACCGTGGACAGTAAGAAAGGTCATGTCCTGAGTTGTCCGATCATTCGTGGTAAATTGTTCCGAATCCCCAGGAATGAACAGGAAAAAAGTATCGCAAATGGAAACATTGGTTGCAACAACAAATCCAAACATTTTTCCTTATCATTTGGTCCCAAATGATAGTTCATAAGGTCGATTACACTTACGTAATGCATTCAATATATCTCTTGTCATCTATAGAACCCGTAAATCACCCACGTAATGAACATACGTCATTGAATGTAAATATGATCTGGAAATTTACAATGACTCGTGTCTTTTTTTAAATATAGTAGCGGCAATGGGTTAAACTCCTCGGTAAGTCTTAGCCAAAACGATTTACTTGGGCTTAATGCATTGAGCTAGGCCGATAGTAATGCATTAATGCTACGAAATCATCTATCGAACTCAAGAATTTGTTACGTGAATTCTCTGAGAAATGTTACTTTAAAACTTTCAAATCGGTTAAAGAGGGAAATTTTAACTTGGTGGACCCAAGGAAACGGGGAATAAAACTGCTGCATGAATTACATCAGTGAATTGAAAGTGTTGAAGTTTTTATTTAAAGTGAATCCAATGGAATAGCTGCTTGAGGAGATGATGCAATATGTCAAAGGGTATTGCAATGCGTCTTATTAGCATGACCTGTAGTCAATTACTACATACTGTTGTTCATTTCCATACTTTTCTGTGAGTAGTTTAAATACATATATATAATACAGGGTTCGACCGTAAAATAAGTGTACTGATTTTTACTCGCCGCTCCAGGCGCGCCCAGCACCGCTCTGATGGGCTGCGATTGGAGGGGGGTATGTTGGCAAGCGACGCTGAAAAAGGCAGTCGGCTCCGAGCTGTGGTGTAGTGAGGAGCTCTGTTAACGCGAACCTCCACGCTCGACCCACGTCACGGAACGCGATGCCGAAGTTTTTGGAGCAGCGTTATTCCATCACATTTCGTTAAAGCTTGGGAAATGGCCTACCGAAACTGTCGGTATGATTAACCAGGCTTACGGGGAGTCAGCCATGTCCAGAAACATGATCTTTCGGTGGCACAAGATGTTCGTGGAGGGCAAGGAAGAGGTCGACGACGAACCACGGCCTGGTTTTTTCGCGGGTAATTGTTGAACAATTAATCCATAAATTATACGCAAGACGACGTTCTTTTGTTTTTAGAGACGATGTTTAAGGCGTTTCAAAGGCAGTTCTCCCTTTTTAGAAATTTGTATCCTTCTTAATCCAGCGATTACAACTGCCATCCCTCCCCCCCTCAACAAAAAATTGGCTTCAAAGTTGAAATTCTCAATTCACACAAATCAAACGAAGATGTTTCAATAGCCTTGATTATTGTTTATTGTTACCAAATAAACCAATTTAAACCTCGAAATCAGTCCAAAAGCAAGGAAAAACCCCAAGAAATGCATCAGTTTAAGTTTTTTCGCGGAAAATTGTTGATCAATTAATCCATATATTATGCGCAAGTCGACGTATTTTTGTTTTCAGAGTCAATGTTTTAGGCTTTTCAAAGGCATTCCTTCCCTTTTTCAACACGTCTTGGCATCTAGTGACATTTACCACCAAAAAAATTACTTTCATAAGAACTCCTTGTGAGTCAAGAGACTGGGCTAATATTCGCCCCTTTTATCATAAATGCAGGTTAACTTATGTTCTTTTGTGGTAATTGTGAGAAAGGTCGGAATTCCATCAGTTCGAGATAATTACATTATTTTATTTTTTCGGAAGCGACGCGTATGTCAATTCCGTCGTATCTATAGAACACCATTGTTGAGTGATTTGCGGCGCGATTGCTAGTGACTCATCTGTTTAAAGTGGGCTAGGTATGGGTGAAATTGCATCATAATTTATGATAAAACGGGAAAAAGTGCCCTTTCCATCGGTTTCAATATGTAATCAATGCCGAGATGCCGGGGAGATTGTGGTACGCGACGGTAGAAGTCGTTGAAAATTTGTTTCGGCAAGATTGCGGATTTCTTTATTTGACGGAACGGAACATGAATTTCAATCCACTCCAAGTTCATCTAAACTGAATATTTGATTACACTTGGTCATCTGCAGTCGGGTCATTGCATTTGCCTTTCTTTCGGCTGAGATATTTCAATGTAGGTACTTTATTCTTGGGGAGTACTCGTCACATCTCATTGCATTATGTTTCCATGCTCTTTTGGAGGGCAATCTTAAATATTAATTAAACGTCGTAGAACAGGAGTCAAACGCGTGTGAACGTTTGTAGCAAGATCGCGGAGGCGATTCAAATGGTTTGCGCGTGCATGTTCATAGGTAAAGGTCAAGGTCGCTGGGTGCTAAGAGTCCTCCAGGGCATTCCGTCCTATTTTTCTTTGAGTCGCTCTCTGCCTTAGTTTGGAGTTGGAAACTCTTTTTAAGGGGAAGATGCTCTAATGGCGACGAATGACTCGTTTTTCGAACACTCTTAGCTTCACTTAATAGAACTACTCTTGCGTAAGCCAGACATTACGTATTATCACGCTCCGATGCGCAATGAGTTTCAAGTATTTCGTTTAAATACTCAGCTGAATATATTAAATTATTATTAAAATAATAAAACGGTGTTGGATGTTCGATGTCTTCATTTTGAGTGGTTGGGCATTATTTTGAATGCGAATTATATAAAATGTAATAATTATTATAAGAGATGATTATTTGTTCACGCCCATTCGGTAGTGCTTTGACTTTCATGTAACTTGTTTTTGAATCTATTTCACTAATGCGATTGGTGTGTGTGTGCGTGGATAAGGATTTCTTGAAAAGGGAAGAGTGTGACTGTGTTATCAGAGAGAGAGAGAGGGAAATGCTGGAATAAAATTTAGATTCCAAAGGAATGCATCTTCGGAGAATCCAGAGAATAGGAATAATATTAAGTTGTCCCATTTATGAACTATCTCAAAATATATTTTTTGTAAATTTGTTTCAATGCGTACATTGATCAGTCTTAAAGACGTCCGATTTGGATTGAGCTCTCTCCCGGGAGGCCAGATTTAAGCTTCCCACCCTTAATCGTCTCTCCGTAACTCTCCCGCCATTGCATTTTACTCTCCAAAATGTTTCTTTCTGATGACGATTCTTTGACAAGATAGTCTACACATTTGCTATACTCAGGAGAATCATCGTCGCTGAAAATTCAAAGTGTCGTAGCTACGTACGGTATCGTGCGTCGAGGCTAGTGATATTCTAAGAAAGATATCTTATTTTTCAAGCCATTATGATTACTACAGATTAGTGCCTCTTTTGAAAAACCTTTACGATCATAAAAATTGCTATTCAACAACATAAACTTACTCGTTTCATTTGCATTATAAGCTCTCATTGGTTTCGAGTTTGACGGTTAAAGATTTCCTATTCAGCGATAAAACTTGTAGAGTAATAGGATGTGAAGTTTCGATCATGTATATTTCGACGTCACATGTATCAAAAGGACCGTACCTTTGTTCGGTACTAGGTTTAGTACTATTTCTATACTAGGTTCAAATCTTCCTTGGACCCTAGCTCGGGATTTACGAGTCGTCTGTTCAGTTTATGACTTGTGATGCACTTCAACTCAGAGATTCCGGGTCTTTGTACGGAGGCAATTACGTTTGTGAGAACACCTGATAAGTTTCGAATCCCAAATTTCGGATTTTCGTTTGGGCTTCAGAAACTGATATTAGCGTTTACTTTTTTGAGTATTTTTGTCGTCCCATTGTAAGTTCGGGTTGAAACTGATGGGAAATGAATTGTTTCTTTGCTGTTTTATTCGACTATGTGGGAGTGGTGTATTTATTCGAAAGTGTTGCTTACGGTTGTATATTGAGTCAATGGACATTTTTGTGCGGGAGATGTATATCTCAATAACCACAGCGTTGATTGCTTGTTATCCAGTTGGCTATGTAATCGAGGGTGATGGACAAATGGATGCTGCGGGATTATTTCTATGCATTGAACGGTACCGTAATGTCATATTTTGGAGGTTTCCGTGTTGAATGAATTGAGGAAGATGTTTTGGTTTTAGATACCGAATGAATCTGTAAACAAAAGTGCTTTGTACAGTTCTTTGAGCCACTTTGCGAGCAATTGTAGATGGGGTAGTTTAACAGTGCGATGATAGGTAATGTATGCGAGCATTAATGGATCATTTCGGCTTGCGATTTCCAAAATAAACCGTTATTCAAATTAAAAAATGTGGCGCAACGTTGGAGTTGTTTAAAAAATCTCCATCGTTTGATCGATTTTTAAGTGTTTTTCGCCTAAAATATCAATTGTAGATGACGCAAAGCGACCATCGTCATTACATTTTAAAATCTTGGATGATTGATAGTTGGAGGATCTTGGATTATTTCTTCTTTTTTTCCTTATTTGCTGTGGGCCTTTGAATTTTTTTAAATATCAATGCTATCTCCTGGGCTTTTAGAAAATGATTCTTTCTAATCGCTTCCTCTAGGCCACGTGGAAAGGTTTTCCCTATGGACAATAATTACATCAAGTCCGTCCTTAAGTGATATGCAAGTTTTTAGCTTTTACGCTTTTTACTCCCCCTCGGTTTTTCATCTTTCTTGGCATTATCTTCCTAAACTCGTTTCCCGGAAACCATTCGTATATAATTCTTTCTTTTTTTTTCGTCGTAACAGTTGCGCGGGCAAAAGGCCACACCCTCGTCTTTAATCTCATTTCTTTGGTTTCTTTCTCGAGAAACAGAAATAAAAAACCTAAGATATAAACTCCTGACATCATGGTTTCCAACGAGGATACGCCGTGTTTCATTAAAGATTATTTAGAGAATTAAGTTGAACCCCAGGGCGGAGAATGAGATTTTAGTTTTGGATGTGATTTTGATATGTTCACAAATGAATGTATTTTATTTAAACTGAAACGATAAGTACTTCAATGTGCTCCTATGCCTCCCCTCCAAATAAACTGCAGAAGGTTATGCTTCCAATTAAACGTATTTTCGTAGAGAAAGATTTAATTTTAAACTAATTTTAATATAGTAAATGCGTTGGTTTAGGAGAAAATTATTATAATACTTTTGAAATTGAACACGCGTATAAATTTGTGTGGAGTGTCTAGTTAGACAATGGTTTTTTCGCTATTCTGAAATAGGCTTGGAAATTATGAAAGGGTATTCTTATGTACAAAAGATTAGTATTTGTATTAATATAAGTTTAAACTCGCTAAATTGAATAGGTTAGTAGAAAAATATTAGTTTGCCTGGGGCGAAATTGAAGATCTTTCGTTGTGAACAGATCCCTGATTTCTGTGAAGTGGGTTGTATAAATTAATTTTTTGCTGTGAACCTAAAAGTAAAATCGATGTTTTGTAATTTAATATATATATAAATAAAGGTTATGTCTAGAACTGATTTAAGTTTCAACTATCATTCTTTTCTGGCTAAGTTGAAATTTATTAAAAGACTTAATAACGTGAACAAACGAAAATATTTAGCGGGTAAAAGATCACGGAATAACGTTGCTCTAATTCAGATTCATTTTGTTTTTCGACGCGGACAAAAAACTTGCTTCACTAAAAACGGTTTCCTCACTCAACGACAGCCCGCAGGCGACTGAGGTTGGTGTTGGTCTGTTGCTAAGAGCCCCCTCCACCTTACCCTGCCAGGCAGACCCCCCTCCACCGTTCCGTTCGCGCCAGAGAAAATCAGTCCTACCGCTTTTAGGTGCGACCCTGTAAAACCCCTTAATGGACCCATCCTCCTTGCGTGTCCTTATCATAACAACATCTCTTAAGAATGTGGTGTATTTTCCCCAGACTTCGTCTAATTCTTTCTGCCTAATTATCTCTAACAAGGATCCCAGTAATACTTTCCGAATATTCCACGAAAGAAGCCTTGACTATAGAGGAAAATAAAACACCTCTCTCTTAAAACTTATATTGCTTTATAGATTGCGTACTTTCTGATAAAGTGATAATTTTGAAACATTTACCGCCATGTCTAGGTCAGAGCGGGTACTTCTGGGCCTTTCCATGTATGTGAAAGCGGAGACTATGAAATACTCGAAGGTTTTACCCTCAAACACGTCCACTCGCCCATCCGCTAGCGAGCGCGACCAAGGGATTCGCGAACTCCCGCGATATCCGACGACCACAGTTCACGTCGTCTGCGAACACGCAGTCGACGTCGAAGCTTCTCTAAGTATATCCTTCCTGGCGGGTCTCCGTGTCACGGTCACCCCGTTTGGTTAACCTAACTTGCCCGTGCAATGTCACCGTTGCCAGGGAATCGGGCATACAAAGAATCATTGTTTTTTGTAGCCGGACTGCGTTCGGTGCGGCGAAAATCATCTCAGCAATGAATGCATTTAGTCTCGTGAAACCCCGGCAATCTGCTATCAATGCGGAAAAGATCACCCCGCGAATTACCGTGGATGCGATGTCCACAGGGAAGCCAAGCGCTTGCAGGCCGCGAAGAGAATTCACTTCAGAACACCACATAGACGTTATTCTTCATCAGGAAACTTTGTTTAAACCGCGCATCTCTTTCTACTCTTCCGAGTACATTACACACCGTCTCGACCGCAACGCTCAAGGCGGAGGAATTGCTATCCTGATTGAACGGGATATCCCTCATCCCCTCCTCGACGTCCCCACCCTCTCCTGCATGGAAGCTCTCGGTAACTCAGGGTAACCTGAATAAATTCAACATTTACCAACTCTTCGGCCGGTCGCGTAAATTGAATAAAAACGACCTAAACCTATTGATGTTACGTCACAGGTCGGGCTTGTACATTGGGAGATTGGAATTCTCATAGCAGACATTGGAATTGTTCCTCGACCTCCCGAAACGGGCGCATTTTGCATGCGTTCGCATCGAACCTACCCTCTTCCCTTCTCGCTCCCCTGGAGCCGACACGTGTCTCCCGATCCCCGGTCTTTCGAGGATAACTCTCTCTGGAATATATCCAAGTCCCTTCGCCGTAACCTTAAATCTACCGAAATCAAATAGTGCTTTGCGTTTACCTGAGTCCGTAGCTATGACAACAATTTTTTTTACCAAACATCCGTTAAAGGAATTGCTTTATAATATGAACACACAAAGAGTATATTTTCAGTGCGGTACATTTTTGTAAATTTTACAATATGTGTGTATCCGTGTTTATTATAAATTCCTGGTTTTGTTTAATTTAAACTTTTCTTATTTTTAATATAATATTGAAACTCGTGTGAATGAGTTGAGCACCAAAGAAGTGCTTTCAGTGTGATCTGCTGAGTGCATTGGAAACTCATTGCGATAGATATGGGATGAAGTTCGATATAAATATGAGGATGGTCCCAGGAGTACCTGTCCCAACAGAGAAAACACGAAAATTTTGAGAAAAAAATGTATTGATTTTTCAAAATAATATCCTTTCAGTTCTAGACATCATTTCCCCTGGGATTTTCAATAAGTTTGATACCATTTTTGCACACACCTGAGCAATATGTTACGAAGGTAATATGAAAATCATCCCATGGGCATTCCAAAAAAACCATTGCCTTGCCTCTAGTTGAAACGGTCTTTGCCTCTTTGAAGCTGGTTCTCCCCTTTGAATCCATTGTTTTGTTTGCTCTTTTGTCTTGGGTTTGAAGTAATGGACCCATGTCTCATCCATAGTTATGAAACGGCACGAAAATTCTGCTTTGTTGTTGTAAAAACTTTGCTTAGCACTCAATGGAAACATCACAACACGACACTGCTCGAGTGTGAGCACACAGCTTTCTCGTGTCCAAACATCCAGTTACTATGTGATGCACTGCACTTTTTGAAATGCCTACTATGTCTGCTAGCTTGCGCAATTTCAGTCGACGTTCATCCAGTATCGCTTTGTGGATTTTCTTCATCATTTCTGGAGTCGTCACCTCATTTGGTCAACTCCAACAGCGATGTTCTCGTCTTGACAGCTCGTACGGCCTCGTTTCAAACTCTGCCACCCAATTGTATTGTATAACTGTTGTATAAACAAAGGAGAAGACTCACTCCCAGAAGAGTAGAATAAACCAGTTCAGCTTTGTTTATATATTGGATGGGGGCTGAGGCCTTTCAAATAAAAGTATTGTATCACATATAACGATGACCGATTTTCTATGCATTTGAACAAATTCACTCGTGAACGCTCACTTTTAGACGGCTGCCAAACAAATACTAAACAACGTGGGGTCTTCAAACTTGAATCATGTACTTAATAGATTGCGTACTTTCTAATACGGTAATATTTTTCAAACAACTACTGCCGTCTCCAGTTTAGGCCGGGTACTTGTGGGACCACCCTCATAAAACAAAGGCACAGGAGTTTTCCAGAAAGAAAAAGGCTAAGCCTAGCATCGAAATAAGAGATGATGAGGAAGATAGGGGAAGTGAGGGAGAGGGGGGGAAAGTGGAGTGCTGGTACAAAAACCTATTATAGTGGGCTAGGGGAGGGGAAGGGCATTTATTCATTTATTTTCAAGCATCATTCACATTCAGCAGCGGTGCCAATTTACGGTGAAAAATATAGCAAAAACATGAAAGCGGACAAAAGACAATAACAGTTTAACAGTAAAGAACAAGAACCAAAGGTGGAAAAGGGGAAAAATTTAATTTGTTGAGAGGTGGGATGGGAGTTTGGGTGGTGGAATTATTGCATGATACATTAAAAGGATGGAGGGTGTGAATTGGGGGAAAGTGAATTAAGAAGGGAGGAGAGGCGAAATGAAGACGTAGCTTTAAATGAGAGATATCCTAGGAATATGGAGCAGGGAGAGGGTGGGGGTGGATTTAGTTGGTATCCTGAAGTTGAAGTAAAAGAGAGAGCGGTAGTAGTAGTTTTGAGGGGAAGCGACCGACAGCTGAGGTCATTTGCACCATAGGGGATGGACAGGAAAGGATGAAGGGTGGAGAGAGAAACCCGGCGTCGGCATTAGCCTACTCTTACTAACGAAAGGCACCAAGGGGTCAAACAGTTCGACGTCCCATCCGACGGACGGCGTACTCACTCAAAATGCCCTCCACAAAGCACAAATCAAGTAGGGATACCACTGGAAAATATTGAAAACCGCCACTGGGATTTAAACCCGTGCCCTCTGGGTGGGAAGCCAGTACGGATAGCCCCCGCACCATCTCAATCCCCGTGAAAGGGAGAGAGAGAGAGCAGTTCAGGGCAGTCAATAGCTGAGTTTAGGGTGTTGTGGAAGGGTTTCAAATCAGCCTAAAGTCTGCAGGTTTTGGGGACAAGAAATGGATTAAGAAGACAGAAGAGCATTTTGAGGACATAATGCAGAAATGTGGGGATTCTGCGTTTGACAATTTTGGCAAAGAAGTGAGAGATGTACAATCAAGGGATTTTAAGATTAGTTCCTGGGATGAGGTCGACCAAATTTGGGGAAGCAATACGATAATAATATGAGAAGGACAATTGTTGAGAAGTACGAATGGAGTGCTATGGTATCTTTAATTTATGTGAAGCAGTGTGGAAGGCCTAATTGGGACATTGCTTTATTTTTTACAGTCTGTATGTGGTGGGAGTTTAATATAGTTTATGGTCAGTTCTAACGCCCAAGGTCTTTCATGGTTGTTACTCTATTTGAGGGAGTTGAGTTAATTGAGTAGTGGTTGAATTAATTGGTATGTTCGATGGTTTCTGGCTCAACTTTATAAAAGTTCATGATAATTAATGAAGAACATAATGTATCCGTCCACTGTTCATTGAGAGTACAGTGGAAAAAACACGTTGTGATTTTCATTTAATGAGAGGTGGGGTGTTTTAGTCCGCATTGGTTTGACATTCATTGAAGGGCGGTCAATGGTCATCACTGCATTGGCGGGGGTGGTGTTTGGTGTGGAAAGATTTGAGAGTCTGTCACGAATTTAAGGAGGGAGAAACGGGAGAGGTATATTGTTTCGTTGACCGCCACAAAATCGTCCGACGGAATGGATTGCCAAATTTCCAACTCCTCCGAAGCATTCAATTTGAGTCTTTTTCTTCTGTATGGCGAATGTCCGCTGTGTAGTTACTGGTGTGATTTATTTTATCGGAGATTTTCGGCGAATTGGGATCTGTTGTCTTTCTTTGTGAAGCAAGATTGCTATTCTTGAATCCTAATATCGAAATTCCTCCCTGTCTGTCCAATGTAGATGGCGTTGGAGTCCGCACAATTGAGTTTATAAAACCCTGCTTTGTTGCATGATGTCAATTTTGTCTTAGGGTGAACACATTATGTTTTTTAAAGTGTGTGTGTGTGTGTGTTGCCAAGCGCTGTCTTGATTTTGTTCCTGGAGAGTATATGTTGTATCCCGAGTGAAATGTGGCCAAGGAATGGAATGTTTATCAGAATAGGATGGCAGGAAGTATAGTCCGTGAAACAATTCATGCGTGTGTTTGCAGCAAAATGGTCGGAGTAGTCAGGACGTAGGGAGAAGAAGGATTGCATTATTTTGGGAGCAGAGAATCTTAGAAACATTAAGGTGGAGGAGGGAATTGTGAGTTGGAAGAATTGGGGGGGGGGGTTGGAGTAACAGGGTGATTAAGAAGGAGATGGCTTGATAGGAAACACACTTTGATGTGTGGAGCATTGGAAAATAAATATATGTGTGTGTGTGTTGGTATATATATGTATTTTATATATATATATATATATATATATATATATATATATATATATATATATATATATATATATATATATATATATACACATATATATATATATAATACATATATATAGTATACCAACACACACACATATATTTATTTCATCCCGTCCAACATCCCTATCCTGTTCCTTCCCTCTCCTCTTTTGCCCAACATTCTCCCCTCTATTACAGTCTTCAACATCCCACTGCCGGTCAACACCCCTTTCATCCACTTTTCCTGCCTCCATAGTAATATCTCCCAACAAACCCCTGTATTCGCCCACCATACCAAGTACTTCCTCATTTGTTTTCCTTTTTTCGGTCCATTTAACCTTCTGCATTCTTCTCCACACCCGCATTTCAAAAGCCTCCAGTCTACGTCTATACTCCAGCTTCAATGACCACATTTCCACGCCGTACATAGCTACGCTCCATATCACAGTTTTTACGAGTCTTTTCCATAACATCCTTACTAATGTCCCTCTAATCTTAACTCCCTCCTCCTAGTGTGGAAGCCTCTTTGCCTAGCGCAATTCTTCTCCTTACGTCCCTACTACTTTGACCGTGTTGGTCCAAAACACTTCCGAGATACGTAAACTGTTCTACCTGCTCAATTTTTTGCCCTCCTATTTTAATGTTAAACTTGGCCTTTTTCCTTCTAGAAAATCGCATAACCTTTGTTTTATTAATATTTATTCTCATTCCATACCTGTCGCACTAAATTTTGTCGCACTAAATTTCCAATTCACTAAGCAATGCTTGCAGCCCCTCTATTGGCTGACTGACACTTAATTCCCCTCAAGCCCCGCCTCGGCTAAATATGTATGTATATATATATGTATATATATATATATATATATATATATATATATATATATATATATATATATATATATATATATATATATATATGCAAACACGCAAACTACCAACTAACACACACGCAAATTACCAACCAACACACACGCACCTACAAATATAAATGATATCTTTGCGATGCTCAATTTTGTTACGACTTGTTAATTCGATGTTTTCTTAATATTTCTAAGGCGACTTTGGTTACTTACTGTTACTATGTGATTGTTGGTTATGTTCATGGGAAGGAATAGGTCTTTGTTGGTGTCTCAACTGTGTTCAATGGAATCTATTTCCCCCTTATCCTATCGTATTTGTCGTCTGATCTACTTCTAAGTGAGTGGCGTGTGTGGGGCCATTGTAATAGTAATCCCATTTGTACTGTCATTCTTAGTTTAACCCGTTTTCTCTGTGCCTTTCTGAAAGACTACCTGTATGTAAGTCTACCTTATTCCCTTAGTATCATAGGCGACTCCCAGCAAACTACAGGGGCGCACCCAAAAGTGGTGGGACTGATTTTTTTTCCAAGATTTTTATTGACGATATACTAACATCGACTTAATAATCTTCAAAGTATGCTCCTTGAGCTGCTACACACTTAGTATAACGTTGCTCCCATTCCCCCTACGCCCGCTGGAAATTTTCTTTGGGGATGCCGTTGATGACTCGCCGAAGCCTCTTGAACGGCCTTCATCGAGTCAAAACGTCGTCCCTTGAGCCGTCTTTTCATCAGGGGGAAGAAGAAGAAGTCCAGTGGTGGCAGATCGGGAGAATAGGGCGGGTGCGGCAACGCCATATTTGGCCAGCAGGTGTCGGTCGACACTCCGAATTTTCGGCACGTTGAAATACGTAATGATATTAATACTTAATTTTTAAATTATTCATTTTTGCAGAGAAAATTTGTTTAAAAATTAGATTCCTAAAAACTTGATAACAATTATTTCCGAAGATTTAATCACTTAAAATAAGCCTACTTACCGGCCCATTTTCAAAATTTCAAAATGACGTCATCCAACGGTTTTGGCACCAGCTGATTCCTTCGATTGACTCATCCGTTCAGATGGTCATGTGTCGTCGTGTTGGATGGAGGTGAGTCAAGAGACTGGTCTAATATTCGCGCCTTTTATGATTAATGTAGGTTATCTTACGTTCTTTGGTGGTAATATTGAGAAAGGCTGGAATTCCGTCAGTTCGAGATAATTACATTATTTTATTTTTTCGGAAGCGACGCGTATGTCAATTCCGTCGTATCTATTGAACGCCATTGTTGAGTGATTTGCCGCGCGTTTGCTAGTAACTTATCTGTTTGAAGTCGGCTAGGTATGGGTGAAATTGCATCATAATTTACGATGAATATGATCCAGGGCCCCCCGAATAACACTAAACAGAGAAACGAGATTAAGAACGTCGTACTTAGAAAAGATTATGAGCGGTAGGTGAGTGAATGCTAAGAATTCGATTATCTCATAAGGGTAGAATTGTGGTCCTTTCCACGTAGCCTAGAGGAAGCGATTAGGAAGAATCATTTTCTAAAAGCCCAAGAGATGACATTAATATTCAAAAAATTCATGGCCCACGGCAAATAACGAAAAACCAAAGGAGCAGAAGAAATATTTGCTCATGCTGTCTGTCTCCAACAATGAATCATCAAAGATTTTACAATGTAATAATATTTAACCCGAGTTTATCGGGAAGAACACCGCGTAAATCTGATTTCAACAATGAGGCCGCATTTCGTCTTTCTTTCCTAGCGTAACTGCTCATTTGTTTACATAGCAACGAGTGTCTAAACGTGTTGAAACATGTAAGCAATCTTTGATGTTTTTACGTTTGATGTTAATAATTACGATTTCCTGTGCGGTTCCATCGGAATGGTACGCGGTGTGAAATTATCGTAAATAACAAACTCTCGATCATCGAAACAGTCAATCAACAATCAAAATACGTGTTCCGGTTGATTTTCATATGTAAACAAACACATTGGGAAGTTAATTTGACTGTTTTTAATGAAACAGAAAGGTTATTATACTCATAAACACATTATTAATCCTTAATTAATAAATATTAAAAACTTTTATCAGCTTAAAACCAATGAACTACGACACTAAGCGATGAATTTTCAATTTACATCTGCAATTTTCTAAAACAGACAAAACAATTGTATCGACAATAAACAGAGAACAAAATAGAAGCGGAAACATGACGAAAAAAGCGCAATTGGCTAATCTTTTGTTTCAATCAATTCCGTTACGTAGTTTTTAAGTTTAATATACGATTTTAGAATATTAATTCCGACTTTTTGAACGAGTTAACGTTGGTATGATCGTTAAAACATTTAATTAATTAATATTTATCTCAAAAGGTCGTTTATTCAATCCCAACTGTGGCGATCGTAATATATCAAGCGAGATTATTCTTGAAATAAATACGATAATCGGTACTACGACTTAAATAACCTTCTTGAGTACTGAAGATAGAGGGATGGAAGCAGAGGGATGTTGAAGACTGTGATAGAGGGTAGAATGTTGGGCAAAAGAGGAAAGGGAAGGAACAGGATAGGGTTGTTAGACGGGATGAAGGCAGGAAGAAAGTACTCGGAAATGAAGAGGGACCTGATATAGAGTAGGATAATTGATTTTGTGTTTTGTTAGGAGTAATAAAATATTTGTTTGGTAGTAGTGTCCATCCAAATATCTACCTTAACCGGTAGATTACTTTTAATATATATATATATATATATATATATATATATATATATATATATATATATATATATATATATATATAAGCATATATATATATATATTTCCCCAGTGGGTAGAGCGTTGGACTGCTGACCGGAGGGTCCCGGGTTCGATTCCCGGGCAAGGCACTCTGGGCACCTACAGCTCCACCCAAGCTGAAGTGATTTTTTCGGGTACCAGGTCTTCCTGGGGAACCATAACCGGCACAGGGAAAGGAACTGGCCCCCCTACCCTGATGTGTGAATTTTCACACGCCGTATAGGGCTTAGTACTGGGTGATCTATACCATCACCTACTAAACCGACCTTCGGGTTGATTACCGTGTTTATGGTTTTTTTATATATATATATATACACACACATATATATATATATATATATATATATATATATATATATATATATATATATATATATACACATATATACACACACACATATATATATGTATATATATATATATATGTATATATATATATATATATATATATATATATATATATATATATATACATATATATATACACACACACACACACACACATATATATATATATATATATATATATATATATATATATATATATATATATATATATATATATATATCTACATAATACCCCGCAAGGGCGTGTGGCGGGGGTTTTATTAGCGTATCAACTGATGAGGGCTTGAGTCGCCGTGAAACAGTTAATGTCCACTTCGACGTAGAAATAAAAAAGATTGTTAAACCAAAAAGAAAAATTTATAATCACCATAAAGCAGACTTTGAAACATTGGCCAATCAATTAAACTCTTGACTACCCGAGTTTAAAACCCGCTCAAGACATGTCCACGTGGAAGAAACTTGGACGGAATTCGCCAATATTATGCAAAAAGGCATCATCAATTTCATCCATAAGAAATACGTTAAAGCAAATCGCGACCCTAGGTAGTACAATACAGACGTTAGAAAAGCCCTTCGAAAGCAGAGAATGCTACACTCTGGGGTAAAGTGGGTAGGCGTGAACACACCATCTCCTAAGAATAAACAATTATGGGACACATACATATTAGATCCTCTAAAATTGAAACCAAAACACAATTACGTAGCGCCTTACTAGACTTTAAACGCAAAGTACTTTGCGAGCACTTGGACACTGACCCAAAACTTTCTGGTCATATGTTAGGGAAGTAAATGGGAGTAAAAAAACCGTGGCTTGCTTAAGGGATTGTAGCAATATAATTCATATACACAGCGAGGGTAAAGCTAACATCCTAAATTCATTCTTCCAAAGCGTTTTCACGAACGATGTTGCCACCGCATATTTCCAAGAAACAATACATACTCCACCCATGGAAAAAAAAACAGTGAACCAACAAGGAACTCTAAAATTCCTTAATGAGATTAAACCCAACAAATCCCCGGGCCCCGAAAATACCTAAGAATTGGAAATCCGCGTAAATTATGCCTACTTTTAAAAGTGGTGACAGGGAGGATATCAGTAATTACAGACTTATATCTCTCAATTCTATCTGTTGCAAAATCTTAGAGCACATAATTGTCAGTTCAATAATTAGCCATCTTGACAATATTAACTTTTTAAGTGACAATCAACACGAATTCAGGAAAACCCGCTCCTGCGAAACCCAATTAGGATTATTTACACATGATTTACTTGTATCCGGTGAGAGAGGTAGGCAAGTGGATGCCATCTTCTTGGATTTTCAAAAGGCATTTGATAAGGTTCCACATGGTCAACTTATTCTTCAATGAAAGGTCGCGGGAGTAAACAAGGGCGCCATAGGTTGGGTAAAAGTATTTCTTTCAGAGCGGGAACAGAGGGTAGTCCTTGATGGCGCTAGTTCCGACAGCGTTCGAGTCACGTCGGGGGTACCTCTTGGAAGTGTGATTGGGCCGTTGCTTTTCTTGATTTTTGTGAACGATTTGAACCGCGGAGTGAAAAGTAAAATTAGGATGTTCGCGGATGACATGGTGATCTATCGGGAGATATCTGCGGATGAGGATCGTTTTATTCTAGCGCAGGATTTAGGCTGCATTACTAATTGGTGTTCTAACTGGGGATTGACACTAAATTATAATAAAAGTTCGGTGGTAAATTTCTTTAAAAGATCAACGGGATATGCTTATAAATTAGCTGGAGGTGACCTAGCAGTAGTTCATACGGTAAAATACCTACCTGGGTGTCACATTCACAAAAGACGTAACTTGGAGGACTCACATACGTAAAGTCTGCGGTCAAGCATATAAAAAATTGGGATTTATTAGACGCATTGTCGGAAAAAGTGACTCGAAAGTCAAGGAACGTTGTCACAACGCTCATGTAAGGCCTCATTTAGAATACGCATGTAGCGTGTCGGATCCGAGTGAAAAAGGCCTCATTCGGGAAATCGAGAAGGTTCAACGCCGGGGGGCCCGTTTGGTAAACAATTCTTACGATAAAACGCAAAGCGTCACCGAAATGCTCATGGATTTGGGGCGGGAATCATTGGAAGAGAGGCGATTCAATGCAAGATTGAAATTATTAAATAAATTAAGATCCGCATGTTTCAGCACCGAGATCTCGCAAATCATTATTACTCCTACATAAGAAAAAATGAAACCTCATTTATTCATAAATAAATGTACACTCGGGTAATACCAGCCTAATTGCTACACCTCCTGAATATTAATTATAAGATGCTCGCCAGCAATAGTCAACTTAAGAGGCAAAAAAAGAAACACAATAATTGGGTATCAAAGGAGTCTAAGATAAACGGAGAAGAAATCAACACGCTCCGGTTCGCACAGATGAAATCAAAGTAGTGGCGGAAACGCGAGAGAGGACACCTGCAAGCAACTCTCAAAGTCCCTATGGACTATCTAGTACTGGGGGAATACTAAAATATGAGAATCGACAAGAAGAAAACTAAAATCATTGTGGGTGTGCGGAAAATGGAAGCTGGATGCAGACATATCACAATTTGAGGAGTGAAACTAGAGCAAGTGGAACATCCTTCATCTACGTACCTGGGCAGCGGTATCAGTTACATGGGATGTAAAAAGTTCGACCGACATCAAGCGAAGAACAGCCCAAGATACGAACGCTAATTCATGAATAAGAAGAGGCAATTACCGATGTTCATTGGTCATATGATTGCAAACAAGGAGGTAATTCGTCAAGACTTTCGTCTGGAGCATAGCGCTCTATGGTTCCAAGACCTGGAAAAATGGACCAGCGAAGAATAGAAGAAGCCTTTCAAACATTGTGGCGATAAGGAGAATGCTGAAAATATTAGATGTACTAAGATGAAGTAAGAAGGTATGTATATAGAAGAGCAGAAGAGGACACGACTATTATTGAGAACACACGACGGCAGAGAAGAAACAGATTGATCGGGCGTGGCTTGAGGCACAAGGGATTGATTAAGGAGTATAATAGAGGGGAAGACATCATTCCACGAGGAAGACGAAGAGACATGAACATACAGGACCAATTAAGAAGGACGTGAAACAGAGAAGTATCAAGAATTGGGGGAATGGATATTGAATAGATTAGAATTGAGGGCCGCAGTAAACCAATCTTAGGATTGAAATACTGATTATGACTCCAGTAATTAAGAATAATACACCTCCTCAGCTATTAATGAAAACGAAACGGATACACATATATTAATAAAAAACATCAATCAGTACAAGCGATCTACATCAAATACACTTGAGGTTTCTGAAAGGTCCCAAATAGTATTTTCCTCGAGTTATCGTTTTCCAAAATATTATTTCCTTCTTAACTTCTGTTTAAAAGACATAATTCAACTCATTAGCAAATAATTAAGACACGCGGTACCTTTCAAAGTCTATTTATTCAAGTGAATAGTTCTGATGCAAATCATATTTCTATTTTAAATTGAATAAACACCACCTTTCCAAAGTTATTACTTACACTAATAATTTATTGCACAGCTTAAAGACCGAAAACGTAATGGCATAATCCAATAGTGTTTTGGGAAGAAATGCCAAAAATAGATTATTATTGTAAATTACCACATCGACGGCAGCGTGAAATTGCAGCTTAAAGCAATGTTCGCAAATAAAACGCATTATCCACTGTCTCAATCTCATTTTATCTTAGCTATTTTCCATCTTCAATGACATTTTAAATATATCTGGTCACAATTAAGAGTCCTTATGCTATTAAGTTTTGCTTCTTGGATATGAATATGGCAGTACGCCTAACCTCCTGGACTTACCTTTTGAACAGGTATCACGAATTCATCCGCAATCAGTTGGAACGCAGTTTTAACTGGAAAGACCTCCGACTAATGCACAAACTTCTTCAAATTGATAAGATAACTGCGTAGCTCGGCGTACTGCGTACGCGGACATGGAAAATTCCGCGGCCAGGGTTACAGGGGGCGGGGTGGTTTAACATAATTCTCAGAAGAAGACTGGGGAAAGGGGTTAACAAGAAACTCCTTGAACTGACGCCGCGGTCGTCTCAAGAAGAAATGTGAACTTGAAACTCCAAAACTGCTTCCTTGCTATTCATTCGGTGGCAATCACTGACAATTATCATATTACGTCCTATGTACTAGCTGTTTCGCTATTTATCAGCCAACTGCGTTTCTGTGACAGCATTATATCGGTTTATCCACACAGAAATCGACTAATAACTCACTTGATAGCAAGGTATTACAGGTGTAACATACAAAAACACGAAATAATGAACAAATATACATTCAGGTTATTACAAGTAAAGTTACGCTATGAACCGTTGCCATGATATTAAATAAACAGTGATTCTTAAGCTTTAAATACTAAGGTTTTAAATCAACAAATAAACATCTTGTTACGGCGGACGACTTAAACTTTGAGAATTGTAAAGAAGAATCAATTTACATATCACTTAATGATACTAAATGGGCCAACGTGTATCATTAAGCACACGGCGATAGAAATAAAAAGGTTAAAACACAATAATTCTCGAACATATAGCCAGTAGGAAGAAATATGTGATTATTCGACTTCCAAACGGATGATTCAAGGTTAGTTTACACATAATGTAACATTTAATGGCTATCAAATCTAACAGTGATTCCATAACTGATTCATTGCCAATGCTTAGGTAAAGTATAAATGTGATTAAAAAGCTTTCTTACCTCCAAACCAGGCTGATAGATGCTTGTATTCCGTAGTGTTTGTCCCTTCTGGGCTTGCTTCCAAATAACCCTCCCTCCAACTGAAGCAACCCCCCCCTGTGCCATTCCCCAACCAATCCCTCCAACTGCCGCAAATTTCAAAATTAAATTACGGAACGCATTGAGCTATTCTTTGTTTTCTATGAACGAATCGTAAACATTGTTTTACGAAAATTCTTGCTCTCGCAGCTACACTCTCCCGTATTATTCTAAGCCTCTGAAACTCTTGTTACAGCCAGTGAAGCTGTTTCTTTCGTGTCTTATTTCCACCATGAACAATGAGAAAGGTCATGTCCAGGGTTTTCCGATCGTCGGTGGGAAATTTTTCCGAATCCGCCATCCACGGTAAAAGGTATTGCAATCGGACATTTTTCTTTCAGCAGTAAATGCAAACGTTGGTCATTATTATGTGGAATGGCCTTCCTCGGATGCATGTCCACAGTTTAACCCAGATCATACTCCATAAGGGCGATTAAATTTCTCAAATGCATTGAAATCTCTCTTTCGCGACCGAATTAACCGGTAAATGGCCCACGTAATGAACACACGTCATTGAAAGTAAATATGATCTTGGATTTCATGTTGACTTATGGTTGTTTTGCATTTACAATAATGCAACAGCTATTTCTATAAAACCCGCGGTAATTTTCAATCAAAATGATTGACAAGGACTCAATGCAGAGTTTAAAGGAGTGGATCTCGTCTTAGAATCGCCTTTGCTTGATTTCTTTGCTCCAAAATGTTGCAATAAGTTTGCATAATACTCGCTGTTGATGGTTTTTCCTATTTCAAGGTATTCATTGAAAATTTTCCCACGCGGATCCCAAAAAACCGACGTCATGACCTTGCCTGCAGATGAAATGGTCTTCTTCTTCTTTGGAGAGAGTTCTCCCTTTTGAATCCATTCGTTCGATTGTTCTGTTGTCTTGGGTGTGAAGTAATGGACACATGTTTCATCCATGGTCATGAAACGGCGCAAAAATTCTGCTTTGTTGCCGTGAAACTTGGCTAAACACTCAATTGAAACATCTTCACACCTCTGGTGCTGCTCAGGTCTGAGGACCCATCTTGCACACAGCCTTCCCGTCTCCACCAACAAAATGACCTTCTGAAGAACTCCTGTTGGCACGTGGAAGTAACATTCCTCCTCAACGAAATGAACTACTGAAACACTCCTTGTCTGGGCATATCTGGCATTTATAAAATGTGCTGTCTCAGGCATAACTTTATGGGATTTGCATAAAATATTGAAATGTGCAAAGTTGATTATTTAATTTCATTTCAATATGGCAGTTATAATTTAACTGTAGTGCTATACACATACAAGGCCAAACGGGGAGATAATTAAAAACACGGGCGGAGGAACATGGACGCTGTTTTTTGAAACTGTGACCTCAAACAATCACACTTCGCCAAGCATCATCCGTGGGAAGAGCATCATGGGAGGGATTTCAACCCGGAACTCTTACACCAGATGGACAAAGGAATGACGACGGACAAGTGGGAAGAGCTGGAAATCAGAAAGAATTTGAAAAAGGGTCATTTGTTCAACGATTTATTGTTTGAATTACCTCTCCCCGAGCCTGGAAGTGCCTCTTTCCATCGCAGAAAGACCCGACAAACCCCCCCACCCCACTGTGACCCTACCAATCACCTTTCCTGACACTTAACACCCCTCTTCCCCTTCCAAGCAACGCATATCACAACCTCCTCCCCTTTCCCTCACCCATCCCGTCCCCAACATATGAATGGTATACAAATTGTCCGCGACTCCATTAATTTGTACCTAATAATGACACCTTAGCATTATAAACTAGTCGTACAAAAATAACAAACAGTGGAAGTGTTGTGTTCTTCATTTAATAAGCTCGTCCCTCTTAAATTACTGCGGTTTGTGTCATACCTTCATCCTTGAGCGCTTGGCGAATCATGCCCCACGTCTTCGTACACTATTTCCCCCGTCCAACACAAAATTTGATGCCTCACCACTGTTCAATCATTGTCTGCATTGTGCACTGGCACTGATTCACTTTACGGGGATCCACTTCAAATGCAATTTAGCCTGAATGGATGCTCGCAGGCCATTGGTGCTCAGCGCATGTTTTGAAGTCAGATCCCACCCAAACACTGAGCCCGTAAAGAACAACTGGTTTAAATATGTAAAAAGGCAGCTGCAGATTTCTTCTAGAGAGACGGATTTGATTAGCTGGTTTATTCGTTATTGATAAATGCCTTGCCTTTGAATGAGAGCCATGTTCAATGATAAATGTGTGTTCCCTATCTTTATACCTCTTACTTGTCGCTTCATTTCACCTCGCCCCATTTCAACAAACAGAGGGGCAATCAAGTTAACGGTTCTCTGCAATCTCGTTTTCATAGTCGGACTCGCAAATTTTAAACCTTCTCTGTATGATTTTAATGTTGCGTTTGCGCTCATGTGTGTATAAACATTGGCCCTGTTAGGATGTGGATATTTGATCGTAACTCAAACGCTAATTCCACCCTTTTTATTGTTCTTAGGACACCAAACCTACCGCTTGCATTGCGATAAAGAAAGGATTCACTCGTGTCCTGTGCAGGTGCCATCTGTTGAGCAACACCAAGACGACAGAGTCTCAATGACGGCCTCGGTGGAGCGATGCTGTGTGGGGGAGAATGTCGGGTGCGGGAGAACGGAAGGAGATGAAGTGAAGATCAATGGAATTGAGAGTGGCAGGAGTGAACGGACTGCTTTGTGCTCACGGGAGGAGAAGAGGTGGCTTTGATTGCGTCCGCTGGATTGCGTGTTGCAGGGCCCAGTTCAGGGGGATGGGGTGCCGCAGTGGACCATTGTAGACGGTTGGAAGTCGAATCGGCTTCGAAGGAATCAGTTTTTCAGTGCGATATGTACGGAGAAGTGTTAAAGACGAAGGCATTGATGGAGAAGCACGTTTGGAAACATGTCGGATTGGATTACTTCAATTGCAACCTTTGTCTCGTGGGGTACATGAAGCGGGAGGATTACGTACGGCATGATTTTGTTCGGCACGGATTTAACCCGGTAGGATCGGAGCCGGTTGGTGTAGTACGCAGTGCCGGACTGGTGGATAATCGTTGTTTCGATGCGGACATGGAGATGGTTGCCTGTGGGTAAGAGACATTTGTGCCGCTTGTGTTAACCCAGAAGAGCAGTTTGAAAATGCACCTGGCCGTTCGTGCCAGATACAAACTGTATTCGTGCCGGGTTTGCACCAAATCGTTCACGAGAAACTACTTCCCGAAGAAACACATGTCGGTGCACACGGAAGACAGACATTATTCGTGCGATGCTTGTTCAAAGAGTTTTGGGAGAAAAGACATCCTTAAAGCGCACGTGGCGTTGCATGCTGGGAAGAGACCTCACCCTTGCATCATCTGCGGAAAGACCTTCACGACGAAGGGCAATCTGAAGACTCGCATGGTTGTGCACACGAGCGAGAGACCTTTCTCTCGGATATATTTAATAAAAACACGACCTAGGTTTCGACTGACAAAGTCCCCGTCAGTGACGACAGACAGATCGTCCTGATGATAGAAAGATAACAGAAAGCAATCAACCCTGATGATGACTCTGTGAATGAAAACCTTGGTCGTGTTTAATAAAATATATCTGAGGAATATCTAAGCATTTCTTTTCCCGCATGTATAGTTTTTTAGACTGTGATGAGTTCCTACAGAGCATGTAATACCATGAAAATATATGTTATTTTTGAAATTATGAAGGGCTAACTGAAATTTCTACATAATAAACTCTATTTTCCTTATAGGTTATTAATAAGAGTGTTCCCGTGTTCTCGCCTGGTGGCTGAAAAGAACTTATTTGCTACCTACTTAATAATTTTCTTAATCAATTTCAAACGCTAGCGCCTTTAAATATAAACCATAAACACAGTACTAATAAACCCTTAAAGATCTATTTGGTTAATGGGCGATGGTAGAGTTCCCCCAGGATTTTAAGCCCTATTTACGGCGTGTGAAATTCACACTTTAGCAGGGTATTAAGGGGGGCCAGTTCCTTAATACACTGTGCCGGTTGTGGTCTCCCGGGAAGATATGGTACTATCTGAAAAATCACATAACTTGGGTGGAGCTGCAGGTGCCACCGGGGTGCCTTGCCCGGGAATCGAAACCGGGATTCTCCGGTCAGCAGTCCAACGCTCTACCCCATGGACTACCGCGACCCTCGCTTTCAAATACACGAGCGAGAATTTTATTAGGTCCGGTGGATTTACGAGACGTAATATTTATCTGCAAAAGTTCTATTCTATTCAATTAGATTTAAAATTTGGGCGTCAGTTTGCAGTAACGAATCGGCAAGTTATCGGAGAGTTTGGTGAAGACGTTTTGACGGCAGGAATTAAATAAGTTGGCCTTTTCCAAACTCCTGGTCATTCATTCGCATTCATATTTAATGACTGATGTTGGCTTAACTCTTGACTTAATTCCCTGAAACTCTCAGACGTAGGACCAGATTGCTTTTGGTTTATCTATGGAAATTTCCTCCCATCTTTCCCTTTAGAAGTCGGTTCAAGCTTTCCGGAAATCCATGGCATTCGCCCAAGGTTTTCTTGGTATCATGAGTGATCTCGCTCCTTTTTGTCGCTACGGAAATCATCAGTAATATATTTCATCTTGGCGTTTGTTTTTCTAGGCTTCTTATTTCAGATCCAATACCGATAAAACTTAGCAAATACTGCGCAATGGTCGCTAATTCCTTTAATATGTCCTATATATTGGACTTTTTCGGGTAAGTACATTGAAAAATACCCAAGAATATTACCATAGTGACAAGTTGATGACTTGAGTTTAACACAGCTGCTCGAAGCTATATTTACGCTTAGTTTTAAAACTACGAGTTTGATACAACATCGTTTAACATTCACAATAAGATAAGAATAAATTAAACGCTTGCTTTGGTCGCAATTATCTGGGAAAAATCATTGTAAAACTTAAAAAAAAAAAAGCGGTAAATACACACGCACGTCTCATTTCAGTTATTCACTTGTTTCATAATGACAACAGTTTAAACACGCGCAAATATGCTACGTTGTCCATGAAAACATTATACGACAGATGCAAACTATTACGTATTATTAGGACACATTCAGTACTGATTTATGACTCAAATATTCTAGAACTATTCACAAACATCGGATATATTACGAATACGGTCCATGTCTTCGTGTAAATTAACACAATTTCAAGCTATGGAGAACGAAATTAGGAGGTCTGCAACGCTGAAAATGAGGTCACAACACAATAAAACACGTCGTAATCATGTCATAATTGACCCCAATCCATTTATTCAACGTACGATACAAGAGTAAATGAGTAATGTAAACTTTTTAAAATGCTTTGCTCGAGGATGCGCTATCTGAAAATTTTATACTGTACTAAAAATGTTCATTTCTTCTCCAGGAATTGTAAAACTGCCAGAGTAATACACTTAGCACTTATTCCAAACTTATCCAAAAGCAAATCAGGGGGGCCAGACCGTTGGAGTTCCATGGCAGCAAGTTTCCTTACTGTAATGGAAGGATCTTCATAAACTGCGGATAGGACCCCTTCTCCGATTCCGCCTTCCGGGTAGTGATCCTAAACTGTTATCACTTTTCCACCACATTCCTTGGCATGACTCTTCATGGCTTCACAATCAATTGCATTAATGGTGAACAAATCCATTATGCGGTCGCTCACTCCACATTCCGCCAAGAAAGCGGTTGCTTTCATAGCCTCGTGCAGAGTAACACCACGACTAATTAGTAACATTCGGTCCTTTGGGTGTCGCAATACGAGCAACACCGCTCTGTTAACAGAGCGGTGGTAAGGCAGGCGCATCCAAAGAGTTTAAACATTCAGAATGAATTCAGAGTACCAACGATTTGATAATGAATTACGAAGTTTAAGTCATCCACATCTTTGTTCCTAGCCGTCTAAATAGCTCGCTCACTCATACCGTTTGTGAATTTGGTAAATTCGAATGGTAGGCCTCATTTTCGTGCGCTGCAAATTAGTCCAGTGGCTTCACTTTATGCGTGCAAACTAATTTCCTTTTATCAAGGAAATCACGCGCCTAAAACAACAAAACACAAGTTCATATCATCATCGTGACACACGTGTTAAGCCTGACGTACACATTCAGGCAAGAAGGGCATCATATTCGAGTGGTGCCTGGTGATATAATATATGCACCAAGGAGCCAAAATTGTGCAACCTGCTTCCTCCAGGGTTGACAGCATTCCAACAACAACAGAGTAAAATAGCAAAGTTGTAAATTCCTTCATTGAATCGAATACTTGAAAGTCATATGCGTTGCCATAATTGAAGAAAAAATTATTCAATACCCACCGTAATCACCCCGACAAAATGTCTGTCAGCAGCCGTTTTTAATATTTTCATGTAATATTCATTTAGAGCTTCTGGCAAAAGTATCATTTTAATTACGCTGTCACACTAATTTTAAACAAGGGACGAGTCTCATTATTAAAACGCAAATATATTTTGATTTCGAAGTTTTTACTGGCCGAGTTTTAATATTTTAAGCTATAATTCAACATCCCCTCTTCAAATTGACTGTGTCAATCAGTTTTTTTTTTTGAAAGGAGTTCGTGCAATAACGGACTTCTTGATACTATATACGTTATTCGGTCCATTATTCATCATGCCACTCTTGTCATTTGGAATACTTAAGGTAATATGGGTTTTTATGATATATATTTGGGTAATGGTGTAAATATTTGGCTCGGATTATTCGCTGATGACGCAGTGATTGCCAGAAATAAGTAGTTTAGGGAATAGCATTGCTACTAGGCCATGATTGCGAATACCGGAGTGGTGCTGTTAAAAATGAGGGTTAGAATAATGCATTTAAAATTTACAACGTCGAAGATTCGCAATTATATGGAAGATAGGGTTCACTAGAGGTTGCTGGAATACTTTTTTCACTTTTCGTGTAGTCATTTAATGAAATAAATCCTAAATACTTTTCCCCAATAGCGCGATCTTTAAAAATATGTTTAACCCACCTATCTGTGCTGCACTTAATCTCTCCAATTTTAATTGATTTAATATTTCCTACCTTGATACGATGGGGAAAACCTCCAACATCGTCACAGAATACACGCGAGTTCATATCGTTTTCAATTCATATGCACGGCGGTATCGGAAGAATTTGCGGGTGAGGTTTTAAGAATTACCTTTTAGGCAGTAAGATAATTAATTTTAATGGAATGATATTTTTAATGTCGTCTTTCAATGACATTTACTATCCAACCAAATTTTGGGTTCCTTGATCTAATTTTTTCAGTCAATTATTTGAATATTTCGTCACTTTTCCCTGGTATGTTTTCAGAAATTTCTAGTTTCATGTTACCCCTAAATTCTACTTACCACTAGAACTGGAAAATCCAATTATTTCCCCTACTGCTGTTACCTATTGGGCACATTCCTGGCCTCTTTCTATCCTTCTGGCATCACCCAAACGAGCAGGGGGAGGAATTCCACGACATCAGCTTTCTGGGATCCTATGTAACAAAAGAAAGATTGATTAATCTTGAGTTTCTACGAAGAGTTAGGCATTAAGGGGAATTATCAGCCGTCCCCCCCCCCTCACCTTTTCCGAGTACCTTGGCCGTAAAAAAAGGGTCTGACCACCCATTTGAAATCTCTTCCAAATGTTAAAAGCAAGTTTGGACCTGCGGACAAAGCGATGATGGCAGGGGGATTATATCTCGGTCGTTCTCTTGTATTCACGGCTTCCACCTCCTCATTCGCAAAAAATTATTTTCCCATGGAGAGAAATTTTCACCTTAACACTCCCATGAAGTAAATTGATACATATGAAATAGCTGGGGGTAACACCTCCACGTACACTATCAACAAACCATTTGTTTATTCTGAGGTTACCAAGCAACACTAAGGGAAGTACGGCTCAATCTCAACAGTTGAGCAGTGTTGTGCCCTACAAAACAATTATTCCGAAACATAAGACCAATGTATTTTCATTTTAAATTCTCTATCCCGGTGATTTTAGTCTTGTGTTCCCGAAAGTGTGTATGTATTGAATTATGTTCTTATTTTTTTTTTGAAACTAGCTTTTGCGAAGTAAAATATGAACTATGGTTGGTTTAAATTCGAAATTAACTCAATCCCTCATTTCGCTATAATTTCTTTCAAAGCAATATATCTATTTTCTATTGTTTCTATCCATGTTATTTGTGTCATATAGAATTGTTCAATTGATTCAGTCTTTCATAATTGCCGTCAAAAGATGTTTATTTTTAAATCTCGTGTTTTTTCTGCCATTCCTTCATGTGTACAACTTTTGCGTAATAAGTGTGGGGGAAGCAATTATTATTTTGCCCTGACGTCCGTGCATTTGAGATGTATCTATTTCCTTATCTCTCGGTTGAGCTAGGACCTTGGCATGTCCAAGACATCTTATTCCCCAAGTGTTCCGACCTAAACTCTTAAGAAAATCGCCTCTCGCCATCTCAACACAGACACACAACTTCGAAAAGATATTACACAGACGAGTTACGTCGGCCTTTCTGCAACCGTTAAGGAGATTACGGACGTAATACTTCAATTGTTTCCTTCCCGCCTTGTCGCAATTTCGTCCGCCCTCGACAATTCATCTGGCGCCTGAACGTTTTCGCAGACCTAGCATTTCAACTAGAGATGAATACCACATCAAATATAAATCAAGCAAAAGGAAGTCGCTGAAATGAACACGAAAAGAAATGTACAAAAGAGAGTTGGTAATTGTCCAACTAATAAGGTGTTTATTATTAATTTATGCAAGCGTAAACTGGAATGTGATCATATTAGGCAATCGCGCAGTTAACATTTCACAATTTTCCAAATCCGAGGAAACTCAGCCAAAGGTCTGTAGAATAAAAAATTTAAAAAAAGCCATTGTGTACGTTATTTCCAATATCTCTAACTGTGTTGCACAATCATCATTTCGGAATATGCCACTGAGGTTTGACCAAGTCTTCGTCATCTAAAAAATTTAATGTAATGACATAGAATGTTTTTGGTAATATAAAATCTAAATGAAACATTTTGTGCTATCCTAACTTTCCATAATTGCCTTCAGAATTTCAAATTGCAAAAGGAAAGGAAAAGAAAGCAGACATTGTAATCCCCAAAAAAGTTTATTTTTCAAGACATCTTCTCATGAAAGCCATTTGTATAATCCTTATTAAACACAAGCTAGACCAACGGCATATATGGGAGGTTAAACTCTTTACAGTATCAGTATATATATATATATATATATATATATATATATATATATATATATATATATATATATATATATATTATGATACTAAATGTTGAAACCTGGATAGTGAATCAGCAGATATGCATCCTAATAATATGCAAAACATTTTTCCTAAACTTTCTTCTTTCTCCGACCTTTTCTCTTTTGCCAACTATTTGATTCTTTCGCGGGGCCTTTCTGGAGAATATATGTTCTTCCAATTAATTGATGTTAGTTATTTGTAATAGGGTAATTACAACGGAACATGCCTACAATTAATGAGTCTGCAATTTGGCCGCGACTTCGTTTTGCGGTACAAGGTTATTCACTGATTTGGGGAATCGTCATGTACACGTCACGATTTCAGCTGTTTGAATATAAACTTTTTGGACAGAAGAAGGGTTTCCAACATTCCAAAGTTTGTGGTCGTGTTACTTTTGGTCAAAATGAAGAAGATGGATTTGGGGTTGAGGTCATACTGCTAATTCGGAGAGAAAAGTAGGAAACACCTGAAGGCAGGAAACACCTGAAGACGAGAGAGATCAGAATGAAGTTGGCATACAACGCGACTCTCGAAGGTCTACATCAAATGGCATTAGATCTGACTGAAGGGGAGTTGGATCAGGGTGACAATCCGACCGCACATACCATATCTAAAGGTTTTCAACATGTGCGTGGTCTTACATTGATTGGTTTGGGTCGGCACGAAGAGAGCGTGGAATACTTAGTCTCCAGCTGCATTTACCGGACGACTAGAGGAACCTTGAGCATCAAACGTCCTGCTTTAAGGGCAACAATCAATATAATTCATCAACTAGTTTGTCAGGGTAAGGTGAAATTTGCTAATAAGTTTCTTCCGGATGTTCTAGACAATGTTCTCGAAGAGGAAGGGCCTATGACACAGATGGACACTTTAAGAGATGAGTCACGGCAGGATGGGGAGGGTAATCAGTTTGACTTTGTGAAAGATTGCATTCGCCAACTGGCCTTTGCAGTGTTTGCCCGGGCTGACTCTCTAGAAAAAAGGTATCTTAATTTCAAGGATGTGCTTTACTTCTTCAAGTCTGTCCATCTGTTCTTTATTAATCGTCTGGGCGATGAGCATATGTTGACCTTGGAAACCAGGGGTCTCCCTGCCACATCTAATGGGGTCCGATTTTCCCCGCCCACCGACGATGGAAGCCAGGATTAAATTAATATACTACATCATTCGAAGATAAATGTTAATGACTAAATAATTGCATAAATTGAGCATAAAATTAATTACAGATGATAGAAACAAAGAAAATGAACACATTGCTCTGAAAGAAATTAATAGCAAAACAACAGATTAAGTACACGTCGTATTAAAACCACGATAGTTCGCATTTGCCTTTGATAAAGGATGTTAAACATCAAATATGAACAAATTCTATTTATAAATAAGTGGATGCATAACCAGTTAAGAAGGAATACAGGACTACAATCACCGGGAGAGAGAATTCATATTATAATTACATTGGTACTAAATTTCGAAATAATAAACGCAGGCATGATACTCATCAATTTAATGAGTTTTTATTGCTTTCAATGGAATGTTGTTGAGAAAATTTCACTCAATGGGCAGCAATTTATTGTTTCCGACGAAGTTGAGGCCGTGAACACACAAGAATGGGTGAGATATAAATCCCCCCTGCCATCATCACTCAGCCTGGCTCCAAGGTCCTGGGTCCAACCTCCTGCTCCCTACACCCCTAATGGGTAAGCAGTCAGATTTCCCAGCTCCACAATAACCAAAGATCATTCCTCGGTGTACAGATCGGAGATGAGGCCCAGCACCTTCTTTGGCATCCCCATTTCTGCGAGTACACAGATTATGTGGGGGTGTGGAATTAATTGACCGGAAGGCATCCACCGTCCAGCCATGCCAGCATGATCTCCGTCCCCTTTGCAGTGTTGCAGCCGTAGGTCTGCTTGAGCATTGAAGTTGTGCTCAAAGCAGGCTTCGGTGGTGGGGACGAAGCCTTTCTGGTAGGGGAAGGAGAGCCTCTTTCCCTTATAGGCCCAGGCAGAGGGGCGGTCCGCCAGTATCCCCGTGAATACTTTAACAAAGGTTGTACTAAGGGTAATTAATTGCTAATATCCCCCCCCTCCTTGCCTACCCACCCAGAGTTTGCCAGTTTCATTCCCATCTAGGGGTATTTTCCTCCACCTAATGCTTGGTTGTATGTGAATGTCTGCAATGCAATATCTGCGAAGCAAGTGTCAGGTAGAATAAGGGACTATAAGTCTCAACCTCACCCAATTAAGTTGATAGATAAATAAATTGTAAAGTAGGACAGTCAATGAGTGCTCCAACAATGCCTGGACTCTTAACGATCTGATGAATATGACAGAATGCCATCCAGATCGATTGACCGCCACGACTTAGAAGGCATACTATCCGGACTACTGAAACGGATATTATGCTGTGTCCTTTGCCTGACTCAACCCAACCTACACTTCGGCTGTGGTGAGTCCTTCCCGCAGGTCGCGTTCTTTTCCAGACTGGGGCAGTGACACATTAACCGGGGGAATCGTAAATGGGGCCCATGTGATTATTGCAGATGATAAAACAAACCGCTGCAGTGTCTAAGAGAGGTTTTTGAAGTTACAAAATAAAAAAATACATGGCAGGCTTCATTAATTTCTTCAAAATCAAACATGGAACCTCATTTAAGCGTATATATAACTGCACGCTTGGGCAATACCAGCCTAATTGAGAACAGAGAGTACACTAAATACACAAATGTTATTATCAAATGTTGCAGATAATAAAAGGTGAGTGAATGACATTATGAGAATACATTAATGAAATGGCAAACCTGATTACTTTAACACAGAACTTGGGTTTAATAGGGTCGGCAAAAGTTTAACTCTTGGACATGAATTGATGTGCTAATAAATGCCCGCAAACAAGTTCGTATTTGGATAGTTATGCCGTGCATCTTATTTAAATAAAGAGATGAGATGTAAAGTGGAAAACGTCCTTAATAAAATGCCGAACGGTAATATTACAACGATTGGGGATTGGCACAAACACTTGACTTGCACCAAATTTATGGACTACGGTACTTTATTTCAATGTAATTGCTGACTGAGAAACTTTTTCACGTATTTAGCATCAATTTCCTAAGATTGATAAATAACAATATTTATATCAGCATAAACCTTTCGCTACGATAAAATAGCAACCCTAAGAGAAAAAAATAAAGGGATATATGCTTGGCTCAGAACATCTCAGTTTCCGAACTCCGAAGTACAGACATTATTTAATATTTTAAATGCACGGTGGCGTTAGACTTTAGTGGCCTGGAATAAAAATTGAGATCATAAACTGTAATGCGATAGATTTTCAACCCTAATGAATATAACAGTAACTGTAGAAGCTAGACACATAAAAGTTAAGCCAAAATTAGTCTGGTGCGTATTCACCCCTGTCAAACACCCTTGCCATCCTGCTGAATAGTATCAGATTTATTTACAAATAATAAAATCCACGATGTAAAACAAAACGGGTAATGTAACAAGCTAAAATATTATTCACTTCACTCGATGTATTCTACATAAAATGTATATTACGTTTCCGGAACCTCCAAATTAGACTTGTACACAGATTTTTGTGTTTGCAAGTCATTATTTCCTTCATAATTCTGGTTAGAACAAATAATTCAACTTGTAAGCTAAGAATTAACAGATGCGGTATTTATAAACACTAGTTCGTGGAATCCATTCCTTAATCCAATCGGTCCAATCCACGTTCCACTGTTGTTAGAACAAGGGAATTGATATGGCGCCGAAACAAAAGTTCCCGTCAGCTGATCGCTAATATTACGTTTCGTGAAAAGGATAGATGGATTTTTGAATGAAATAGCATGGAAATGCAATCAAATTCCTTTAATTCAGCTGTAATGCGTCTCATGATCACCAACCAATCATCTATTTGAAACATTTCAATGCATCATCAGTAGAAATGGTTACAATATTTACATCATTGCAAAAGACAAAAAGGTTTAATTGTAAAAGAACCACACAGATTGCACGAAGAAACAAAATTAAACGTATCTCTCAAGCATTTTGCGAATGATAATGAAGCTGCCAGTAAGTCACTTTACCTCAAGTCAAACCATTGATGCTCAACGCGAAGGAAATTATTTAAAAGCTTTATAAGTATTAAAACAATGTTATTGCAGTAGGAATCTAATTAGTCATTACGGTAGGCAGATATGTAGACTGTACTGCATATTTATTCTTTGTGCAGTGGATAACTTGAGTGTATTACATCTGTAATATTCTGAACATCCACCAGATTCGCAATCAAATAACCCGCCTCTCGTGCGCGAAAATGCCATGACTTGGAAGTTGGCAAACTGCCGCGAGATGGCTACTTTGCAAAATTTGTCTGCCTTAAGTGCATTTTAATGTTATTTCAACTGTGAAATGGCGTAAAAAGAACTAAAATGACTCAATAAAATAAATTATAATTTATTTTATAGGGTTTACATTGAATAATGGTACATTTTCCACGCCACTCGAGTTATCACAGTGTAAAACCTAGGCGTTAAAACATATATTAACTTTTAAAAAGTAATCGAGAATAGGATGGCTACCCGAAGGTCCTCCGCCCATGACTCGAAATTAGCGGCGGAGAGCGAGCTCTTAAGGGCCCGCGTCGCCGAGCTAGAGGATAGTGGCGGAGCTCTGCTCCAGGCTGACGGGGTGTGTGGCCGCCTCGGGTGCGGGGGCTCGCCCCGTTGCCTCCCGGACCGCAAGCAGCACCAGTTTCGTGTCCCGGGTGCAAATGCTAATAAGTCGGTCTTGAAGGCGACGGTGGCCAGCCCTTCTCGCCCGGTGGCGACCCCTTCCCCTCGGCCAGAGGGGGGGGGGGTCTTATTGCTAGGGAGTTCCAACGTCCGGCGGTTGGTGGCCCCATTGCGGGAGAGGTCGGATAGGGACGTGACGAACCAGAGGGTTACATCCTACAGCATGCCTAGGGAGTTAATTCCTAACGCCACGGCTGCAGTGGGGGCGGCGTTCCAAGGCACGAACTGCTCCATGCTGCGGTTAGTAGCCCATGTCGGCACCAACTCTGCTTCCAGGTACAGATCCGAAAAGATTACTAGGTTACCTAAAGAAATTTCTCGAGGTACGTACACAGCTAATGAGACAAAAGAAAGAATCACCTATCAGAATATGGACCGATCGTGTATTAAGACACCCAAAAGACTTATAAATAGCATCATCAGAAAGCAGACCGCAACGAACACAAAGAAGATTCTAGACGAAGAAATAATTTCCGTATGAATATTTAACTGCCGAAGTTTAAAAAATAAGATACCGGATTTCACCACCCTTTCATAGCTCAGAATCAGATATAATTATAGGAACTGAAAGTTGGTTAACAGATGATATCGCAGACAGCGAAATATTTCCCAAGTGCTTCACAGTTTATAGAAACGACAGACAGAATAGAGCCGGAGGAGGAGTGTTTATCGCGGTTAAAAACTCTACCATCAGTAGAGCTGAGTTATTACCTGATAACTGTATAGAAAGTGTCTGGTGCTCAGTAAAAATACCCAGTGCGAAAAAAATATATGTCTGTGCGTATTATAGACCACCCCATGCTGGCGTTAACTCTATACTAGATCTAGAAAGGCAGATAAAAAGCTTTACATCCCACAACAATGAGCATAGATCAATAATCGGTGGCGATTTTAATGTTCCCACAGTAGATTGGGATTCGTACAGTTTTATAAATAGAGGTAAAGACAAGGATTTATGCGAGTCCCTCTTAATGGCGTTCACCTCAAATTCCGTACATCAATTAGTCACTTCACCAATAAGGGGAAAGGACATTCTTGATCTATTAGCTACTAATATACCCGAAAGAGTTAAATGTAGGAGTTATTGATGGAATCAGTGATCACAGGGCTGTAAACGATAAATTTTCCCTAAGCGTAGAAAAAGTTAACAAACCTAAGAGAAAAATTTATTTATTCAATAAAGCTGACCATGATGGGGCCTAAAACGTGGGTTAAACTGTTCCTTTCTAAGATTTGACGAATTAAACAAAACTAGGAGTGTCGAGGATACCTGGAATAATTTTCTTGCGATAACACGTTCCGCAACACAGAGATTCATACCTAGTAAATATATAAGAGAGAATAAGGAACCCGGTTGGTACAACTCTGAAGTTCGGAAATCACTAAGACGGCAAAGGGTGTGCCATGCCAGAATGAAAAACGCGGTTAAAGATTCCTCCCCTGATAAAATCAACGAAACCCTACAGAATTACAAAGCATCTGCGTCCACTGCCAAGAAGGCCTTCCGGAAGGCGCTAGCGGAATTCAAAAGGAAAAAATTAAGTGAGCTTTTAAACGATAACCCAAAGATGTTTTGGTCCTACGTCAGGGATGTGCAGGGAAAAAAGTCCACCGTAAACCCATTGAACAACGAAAAAGGAGATAAAGTAACAAGTAGTTTAGATAAAGCCAACATATTTAAGTCATTCTTCCACAGTGTTTTCAACAAATGCTCCCAGAATATACCGGAGTACCTTCCGGAAACATTTCTACAGCCAATGCAAGCAATCGACTTTTCCACCCGCGGAATAGAGTTACTCCTTAAAAATATCGACCCAAACAAATCTCCGGGACCTGATGAGATACCGGCTCGCGTGTATAAAGAACTGTCGTCTGAAATCGCTCCTTATCTTAATATTATATTTAAGAAATCATTAGCAGAAGAAAGCGTGCCAAGCGGCTGGAAGATAGCTTCTGTGAGTCCCATATTTAAAAATGGAGACCGGGAGGACCCCAGTTATTATAGGCCAATATCGCTCACCTCAATATCCTGAAAGATTCTTGAGTACATCCTTCGTTAGTTCCATAATGAGGTACCTCGATAACCAAGATTTCTTGATTAATAACCAACACGGATTCCGTAAAGGTAGATCCTGCGAAACTCAACTCGCACTCTTTGTTCATGATATAATGCATGCCGGTGAAAGTAATATTCCAGTTGATGCGACATTTCTAGATTTTAAGAAAGCTTTTGATAAAGTCCCTCATTGCAAGTGACTCGCTAAGTTGGAAACTTATGGAATACACGGGAGTGTTATATGCTGGATAAGACAATTTTTAAAAAATCGTGTTCAAACAGTCGTCCTGGAAGGTGTATCATCCGATACTATTAAGGTCACGTCCGGTGTACCACAGGGAAGTGTCATAGGCCCCCTTCTTGTTTCTTATTTACATAAATGACCTCAGCGCCGTGGTTAATAGCAGGCTCCGTCTATTTGCTGACGATGCGGTGATTTATGGGGACATTCGGAGTCGAGATGACAGAGTCACGTTAGCCAACGACCTAAATGCAATCCAGACTTGGAGCGATACATGGCAATTGGAATTAAATTTGAAGAAATGCGTATTCATACATTTTTGGGAAAGGAGTAACACCCCCCCATTTAGTTACAAAGTGAAGCAAACAGAAATCGCGAGGGTAGATTCCTTTAAATACTTGGGTGTAACAATTACTCACGATCTGTCCTGGGGAAAGCACATACGGGAAATATGCGGTCGCGCTAATAAAAAAATTGGGATTCGTAAAAAGAGTGCTGGGTAAATGTGACGAAAAAGTGAAGGAACGATGTTTTCTAGAGTATGCGGCCAGTATATGGGATCCTCAAGACATTAATTTAATTTCGGAATTGGATCGAGTTCAGCGGAGGGGGGCTAGATTTGTGAAAAATTGCTATGACCAACGCAGTAGCGTAACTACTTTGCCAGAAAATTCAGGCTGGGATTCCCTTACACAGCGGCGTTTACAATATAGATTAAACATATTAAAAACATTTAAAGATGGGTCTTTTTCCGATGACATCAAGAACATAATACGAACCCCAACGTATTACGGGCGGAGGGATCACGAATGTAAGATTAGAGAGATTGACTGCAGGACAGACAGATTTAAATGGTCATTTTTTCCGAGAACAATAAGAGACCAGAATTCTTTTAATCGAAATCGCCCAGGATCCGGCTTGACATAATAAGTATTAACCTACAAGGTAGCGACTGCGCAGGGTTATACGCTAATATTTATATATATATATATATATATATATATATATATATATATATATATATATATATATTTTTTTTTTTTTTTTGTGCAGATTCCCCTTACCTTTCCCCATCCATTTGAAAAACCCTAATCCCCTCATCCCCTACCCTTTCCTACTGGTGCTGCACCCCCTGCCACACACCTTTTTGGTGGCTTGCAGGGTGTAGATGAATATATTACGCGGCCACAGTGATGTATATTTGAAGCCTAGGCATCTGCGTTTCATTGCTTAATGCTTTAGAAATATTTATGGCTATACAGTTTTAAATTAACATCGCGTCAAGAGTGAAATGTGATAATTGACAACTATGATGAAATATACATAAGGCATACCATTCATAACATCCTGCTTCATTTATTAGCAGCAATACGTACTTAGAATTTAACTGATTTCTTTGGAAATTCCTCAAGATCACACCAAAGTGACATTCAAACCAAAAAATACGTAAAAACGCCGCACATTTCAAAAATAAACATTTGGTCGTTTGGGACAAACAACAAAGCCGTCTTAGGCGCACCCAAATATTACGCAGGCTGATAACAATTTGTGAATGATCAAAATTATTTCTCAATTGAATTCGCTACATAATTGCTAACGGAGGAAGAATATTATCGGAAGGAGCAGGATTAAAGAAATCAGCGGACAAGGACTATTTCCGTCTCATGTGCGTCGGTTGATGAACGCACCTACGGAAAGACATAATCGAAAGTTGTCACAGACAAAAAAAGAAATGTTTTTGCAAGGAAAACTTGCTACCACCGCTTTTTTTAAAGCCTATTTGGCCGAAGTTATCATTCAAACGGGGAACGAGGTAGTTCAGCTGTTAGAGCACAATGCTACTGACCAAATGGTCCGGATTCGATTCTCGAGCATGCCTCGTACAATATCAGTCGTACACCCTAACTGATACATTAGCCAAATATTGGACAATATCAGCCCTACCACCAGATATGTTTGATAGAACAAAGATAGGTCGACACAAAAGAAATAAGGTACAGACGCTCTACTTCGCACTATTTCAGATCGCATTTCATAAGATTATATTAATAGCCTCTTTGCATAAATAATACGTAGCAAAAGGTGTGGTTGGAATTGCGTATTTTATAAGTTTCAACACTAAGCATAGTTGCTACAACTCCAACAAAGTAAAACCACCAAAAATCTAGTGAATATCACGAACAAGTGAGTCCACGTACTATTGCCTTTTGTGCAACTTATGTATGATACATTATTTACATACAATGATATTAATAGGAACGTCTAAGTCATTTCAGGGAAATACAATTCACCTACCAGCTCAAATCAAAATTTACCGACTGATATGAATGTTAAACGTGATGCAATTACGGTCAACTACTCACCTCTATCTGCAGTAGGTCCTGAATTATCTCAAATACTAATAAACCATCTGTTCTATTCACATCGAATACATTAACATGCCAGTCGTCGGATTTTAGACATGGCCTGCATACAAATCAACTACCATCCATCCACATTTTCAAATGATACTTTTATAGAAATATCACGACAAAAAAAACTTCACCATCGATCCGAGGTAAGAAGCAGAGCGTTTTTCACTATACAACGCTCGCTTCGATTAAGAAAATGGTCTCCACTGATTCGATGAACGCTTTTAACAATTTATTCATATCTAAAATTGAGAATACTAAAGATTTCACCAAAAAACTCGTGACAACATTCGTACTACCATAATACTGGTTCGTGGAATCCATTTCTTAATCCAATCGTTCCAATCCACGTTCCACTGTAATTAAAACACGGGAATCGATATGGCGCCGAAATGGAAATTTCCGTCAGCTGATCTCGAATGGTACGTTTGGCGAAAAGGATTGATTGATTGATTGATTTTTGAATGAAAAAGCATGGCAATGCAATAATTTTCCTTAACTTTAACTTTAAAAGTCTCATAATCACCAACCAATTATCTGTTTGAAACATTTCAATGTATCATCAGTGGAAATGGTTACAAAATACACCACTAACATCATTGAAAAATACACAAATGTTTAATTGTAAAAGAATCGCGCAGATTGCTCGAAGAAACAAAATTAAACATACCTCTCAAGGAAGCTATGAATAATAATTAAGCTTCAAACAAGTAGCTATACCTCAAGTCATACCAATAATGATTAACGTGACGGTCATTATTTAAAAGTTTTAACAGTAATAAAACAATGTTATTTCAGTAGGAATCTAATTAATCATTACAATAGGCAGATATGTAGACTGTAGTGCATATTTATTCTTTGTGCAGTGGATAACGTGAGTGTATAACATCTGTAATAATCTGCACATCCACCAGATTCGCATTCAAATAACCCGCCTCCCGTGCGAGAAAATGCCAATTCTTGGAGGTTAGGCAACTTCCGCGAGATGGCTACTTTGCCAAAATTGCCTGACACTAGTGTCTTTTAATGTTATTACAAGTGTGAAATGGAGTAAAAAGAATTAAAATGACTCAATTAAATACATTATACTCTAATTCATAGGGTTTACATCAAATAATGGTCCATTATAATGAAATGAATTTTGTATTTCCCATAGTAGTTACTTCACGAGTTCTACAAAAAGTCTATTTAAAACCTCGTTGTTCAGTTTCCACAGGATTGTCAGACTGGTTTCCCTTCAAGCGAATAAATCTTTCGCCTTTATTGTCTGTTCCTCATGTCTTCCGTATGGAGGGCAAAATGAGGTATGTATCTCTGGCTAAGCATGCTAGGTTTTGTAGAAAATATTAATTATTAATAAATGTTATTAAAGATTTCCGTGGAGGGGATCATATCTGTCTTACAAGACAATTTTTGACTGTGCCCAACCCTGTTGGGCCATATAATTGGTAACCTCTACATAGGTAACATACATAACGCTAGACTTCATGAAGGGTATTCAGTAAAATATTTTTTGAGAGAAGACGATGTGCGTTAGTTGCCCAATGATGGCCACCTGACGTGGAGTTGACGCGGATAATGAAAAAAACCTGTACATGGGCTGGAAGAGGTAAATTGAATTTATACAACAAATTAATTCATAGTAGGTCCCTTCACTTCTTTCAAAAGAAAACATGAAACCTCATCTATTCATACATAGATGTACCCTTGGGCAATACCAGCTTAATTACTACCAGAGAGTACACCAAATACCTGCTGATTATTATAAGATTCTCGCGTCAGCAATATTCAACTTTAGAATCAATACAGGAAACGTAGGAATTGGTTATAAAAGGAGTTAATGTAAATGGAGAAGACATCAACACGCTCCGGTTTGCACTCATGACATGACAGTGGTGGCGGAAACGCGAGAATGAGGACACCTTCTAGCAACTCTCAAAGTCCCTATGGACAATCTAGTACAGGGGGAATATTTAATATGAACATGAAAAAGAAGAAGACTAAACTCATTGTATGTGTGCGGAAGATGGAAGCCGAATGGAGACATATCACAATACGATGAGTGAAACTAGAGCAAGTGGAACATCCTTCATCTACGTACCTCGGCAGCAGTATCAGTGACAAGGGATGTAAGAAGTTCGACCGACATCAAGCGAAGAATAGCCCCAAGATAAGAACGCTAATTCATGAATAAGAAGAGGCAATTACTAATGTTCAATGAGCATAGGATTGCAAACAAGGAAGGAATTCGTCAAAGACTCGTGTGGAGCATGACAATCTGCGGATCGGAGACATGGAACATTGGAAAAGTGGACAAAAAATAAGAATAGAATAGAAGTATTTGAACCATGGTGTTGATTAGCAGAATGCTGAAGCTATTAAATGGACAGAGAAAACGGGAGAAGGAACGAGAAAGTATGTATACGGAAGGAGAGAAGAGGACAAGACTATTATTATTGAGAAGACATTACGGCAAAGAAGAGGCACAATGGATTGATTAAGGAATATAATAGAAGGGAAGATATCATTCCACGAGAAAGACCAAGAGATATTCACATACAGAAGAAATTAAGAAGGACGTAAAACAGAGGGTGTATCAACGAATGAGGGAATTGACATTGAATAGAGAAGAATGGAGGGCTGCTGTCAACCAATCCTAGCATTGAAATACTGATGATTATGACTACTGTAATTAAAAATAATACACCACCTCAGCTATGAATTTAAACAAAATGGATACATATATAATAATAAAAAAACAACGATAAGCGCAAGCGATGTATTCTACAATAAATATATTTCACGTTTCTGAAAGTTCCCAAATAGTCTTTTCCACGAGTTATCGTTTTGCCAAATATTATTTCCTCCTTAACTTATGGTTAAAAGAAATAATTCAACTCGTTAGCAAATAATTTAAGAGACTCCGCAGATTTCAAAAACTATTCATACAAAAAATTGTTCTGATGATTGTCATATTTCTAATTTAAATTGAATATACACCACCCTTCCAAAGTTATTACTTAGAGTAATAATTTAATACAAGGATTAAGGATCGAAAACGTAATGGCATAAACCAATAGTGTTTCCGGAAGATATTCCAAAAATAGATTATTATTGAAAATTACCACATCCATAGCAGAGTGAAATTGCAGCTGAAAGCGATGTTCGCAAATGTAACGCATTATCCACTGTCTTAATCTCATTATATCTTAACTTTTTTCCATCTTCAATTACATTTTAAATGTATCTGGTCACAATTAACAGTCCTTATGCCATCTGCCTTTCACTTCTTGGATATGAATATGTTAGTACGACTAAACTAGACCTACCTTTTCAATAGGTATCACGATTTCATTCGCAATCAGTTTGGACGAATTTTAACTGAAGAGACCTCCAAAGAATGCACAAACTTCTCCAAATTGATGAGAAAACAGTGAGTGTTAGACGAAATTTCCAAGGAATGCGATACATTTGGTACACACTCGTATCTTTGTTCGGATTTGAAGAAGAAAACTTCCTGAATACGCCTTGATGTCTTGGCACGGTCAAGAAAGGTTTGCGTACGGAGGCTTGGCTAAACCAGCGGAAGAGGGCGAAGAGAGAGACAGTCATAGAAGGAGATTTTAAAACGGCGAGCCCCCTTGGCGTACTGCGTAGGCGAACATGGAAAAATCGAAGGCCAGGGTTACAGGAGGGGTATAAACAGATTTCTCAGAAGAGGGCTGGGGGAAGGTTAACAAGAAACTCCTTGAACTGACTCGTCGTCTCAAGAAGAAATGTGGACTCAAAAATGCCTGCTTGCTATTTGGTCGCATCACCAACAATTATCATATTACGCCTAAAATATTAGTTGTTTCGCTATATCGGTTTATCCACACAGAAATTGACTAATTACTCAATTGAGGGCACGCTATTATAACATCCAAAAACACGGAATAATGAACATATATACATTCAGGTTAATAGAAATAAAGTTACGCTGTGAATCGTTGCCATGACATTAAATAAACAGTGATTGTTAAGGTTTAACACTAAGGTTGAAAATCAATAAATAAACAATATTGTTACAGCGGACGACTTAAACTTTGGGAATTGTAAAGAATGTATTTAAGCAAATTTTGCCTTGTTTCAGCAGGATGGTTGATACCGATCTGCCCGAGGGCCCCGGGTTCGATTCCAGTGCAAGGCACTCTGGGCAGCACTTAAGACATTTGATTTTTCGAGTACCAGGTCTTCCTGGGAAACCGGCAGGGGGAAAGGATCTGGCCCCCTTAATACCCTGATGTGTTAATTTTCACACGCCGTATAGGGCTTAGTGCCGTGTCATCTCTACAATCCCCCTACTAAACCGACCTTCGGGTTGATTACTGTGTTTATGGTCTTTTTTACAAGTTCAATTGAAATTATACATACACTGCATGAGCTATGGATTTAAAGACAACGGACAATTTAACAAGAGAAAAAAATATTCCACTCATTTGAGGTATTCTAAGAGGTATGCGTTACGTTTTGTGAAGATGAAAAATGCCTATTGCATTCTACACACTTCATGTTCACCCGAAATGAAGACCTTTTCCAGAAATGCACCGACGCTTTGAAATTGTTAAGAAAACAAGAGGCTAAAACGAAATTTCCAAAGAATGTGATACATTTGCCTTGTACATACACACGTTCGTATTTCAAGAAGAAAACTTGGCGATTGCCCTAATTTCTTGGCATGGTCAAGAAAAGGTTCGAGTACGGCTAAAAGCAGCAAAAGAGGGGAGAGGGTCATAAAAGGGGATTTGAAACGAAAGGTCGCCTTGGGCCCCCTTGGCGTACTGCTGGGGCGAAAATGGAAAACCCAGGCCTCGGGAGAAAGGGGGGGAGGTATAAACAGAATTCTCAGAAGAGAACTGGTGGAAGATTAAGAAGAAACTCCTTGAACTGAAGCCGTGGTCGTCTCAAGAAGAAATGTGGGCAACTCCAACACTGCTTGCTTGCTATTTGGTGGCAACCACTGTCAATTATCATATTACGACCGAGATACTTGCTGTTTCGCTATTAACCAGCCAACTGCGTTTCTGTGACTGTATTATATCGGTTTATCCACCAAGAAATTAACATGTTATTCACTTGAAAGCTCTCCAAAAGCACGAAAGAATGAACACATACATATACGGGCAAGTTATTGCAAATAAAGTTATGCTATGAACCGTTGCCATGACATTAAATAAACAGTGATTGTTAAGGTTTAATACTAATGGTTGCAAATCATTAAATAAACAATCGCGTTACAGCGGACTCAAACTTTGGGAATTGTAAAAAAGAATCCCATTACATATCACTTAATAATACCAAATGGGCCAACGAGTGTCATTTAGCACACAGCGATAGAATTGCAACCTTATTACATAAAACCACAAACATATTTCGAGTGAACCAAATTCCTGATTATTCGAATTCCGGACGCATGATTCAAGGTTGGTTTACATTTCAAATAACTTTTAATGGCTATAAAAGCTAAGAGTGATTCCATAACTGATTCATTGACAATGCTTGGCTTAAGTATAGATGTTATTAAGTAGCTTTCTTACCTCCAAACCAGGCCGATTGATGCTACTATTCCATAGTGTTTGCCCTATCTGGTCTTGCTTCCAAATAACCCTCCCTCCAACTAAAACAGCTCTCACCACTGCCCTTCCCCCACCCAACGGTCCAATTGCCGCCAATTTCAAAATGAGATTTCGGAACGCATTGAGCTGTTCTTTGTTTTCTGTGAAAGAAACGTAAATATTGTGTTACGAAAATTCTTGTCCTCGCTGTTGTACGCATTCTCCAGTATCACTCTAGTCTTCAATACATCTTGTTATAGACAGTGAAGCTGTTTCTTACGTATCTTATTCCCACCGTGGACAGTAAGAAAGGTCATGTCCTGAGTTGTCCGATCATTCGTGGTAAATTGTTCCGAATCCCCAGGAATGAACAGGAAAAAAGTATCGCAAATGGAAACATTGGTTGCAACAACAAATCCAAACATTTTTCCTTATCATTTGGTCCCAAATGATAGTTCATAAGGTCGATTACACTTACGTAATGCATTCAATATATCTCTTGTCATCTATAGAACCCGTAAATCACCCACGTAATGAACATACGTCATTGAATGTAAATATGATCTGGAAATTTACAATGACTCGTGTCTTTTTTTAAATATAGTAGCGGCAATGGGTTAAACTCCTCGGTAAGTCTTAGCCAAAACGATTTACTTGGGCTTAATGCATTGAGCTAGGCCGATAGTAATGCATTAATGCTACGAAATCATCTATCGAACTCAAGAATTTGTTACGTGAATTCTCTGAGAAATGTTACTTTAAAACTTTCAAATCGGTTAAAGAGGGAAATTTTAACTTGGTGGACCCAAGGAAACGGGGAATAAAACTGCTGCATGAATTACATCAGTGAATTGAAAGTGTTGAAGTTTTTATTTAAAGTGAATCCAATGGAATAGCTGCTTGAGGAGATGATGCAATATGTCAAAGGGTATTGCAATGCGTCTTATTAGCATGACCTGTAGTCAATTACTACATACTGTTGTTCATTTCCATACTTTTCTGTGAGTAGTTTAAATACATATATATAATACAGGGTTCGACCGTAAAATAAGTGTACTGATTTTTACTCGCCGCTCCAGGCGCGCCCAGCACCGCTCTGATGGGCTGCGATTGGAGGGGGGTATGTTGGCAAGCGACGCTGAAAAAGGCAGTCGGCTCCGAGCTGTGGTGTAGTGAGGAGCTCTGTTAACGCGAACCTCCACGCTCGACCCACGTCACGGAACGCGATGCCGAAGTTTTTGGAGCAGCGTTATTCCATCACATTTCGTTAAAGCTTGGGAAATGGCCTACCGAAACTGTCGGTATGATTAACCAGGCTTACGGGGAGTCAGCCATGTCCAGAAACATGATCTTTCGGTGGCACAAGATGTTCGTGGAGGGCAAGGAAGAGGTCGACGACGAACCACGGCCTGGTTTTTTCGCGGGTAATTGTTGAACAATTAATCCATAAATTATACGCAAGACGACGTTCTTTTGTTTTTAGAGACGATGTTTAAGGCGTTTCAAAGGCAGTTCTCCCTTTTTAGAAATTTGTATCCTTCTTAATCCAGCGATTACAACTGCCATCCCTCCCCCCCTCAACAAAAAATTGGCTTCAAAGTTGAAATTCTCAATTCACACAAATCAAACGAAGATGTTTCAATAGCCTTGATTATTGTTTATTGTTACCAAATAAACCAATTTAAACCTCGAAATCAGTCCAAAAGCAAGGAAAAACCCCAAGAAATGCATCAGTTTAAGTTTTTTCGCGGAAAATTGTTGATCAATTAATCCATATATTATGCGCAAGTCGACGTATTTTTGTTTTCAGAGTCAATGTTTTAGGCTTTTCAAAGGCATTCCTTCCCTTTTTCAACACGTCTTGGCATCTAGTGACATTTACCACCAAAAAAATTACTTTCATAAGAACTCCTTGTGAGTCAAGAGACTGGGCTAATATTCGCCCCTTTTATCATAAATGCAGGTTAACTTATGTTCTTTTGTGGTAATTGTGAGAAAGGTCGGAATTCCATCAGTTCGAGATAATTACATTATTTTATTTTTTCGGAAGCGACGCGTATGTCAATTCCGTCGTATCTATAGAACACCATTGTTGAGTGATTTGCGGCGCGATTGCTAGTGACTCATCTGTTTAAAGTGGGCTAGGTATGGGTGAAATTGCATCATAATTTATGATAAAACGGGAAAAAGTGCCCTTTCCATCGGTTTCAATATGTAATCAATGCCGAGATGCCGGGGAGATTGTGGTACGCGACGGTAGAAGTCGTTGAAAATTTGTTTCGGCAAGATTGCGGATTTCTTTATTTGACGGAACGGAACATGAATTTCAATCCACTCCAAGTTCATCTAAACTGAATATTTGATTACACTTGGTCATCTGCAGTCGGGTCATTGCATTTGCCTTTCTTTCGGCTGAGATATTTCAATGTAGGTACTTTATTCTTGGGGAGTACTCGTCACATCTCATTGCATTATGTTTCCATGCTCTTTTGGAGGGCAATCTTAAATATTAATTAAACGTCGTAGAACAGGAGTCAAACGCGTGTGAACGTTTGTAGCAAGATCGCGGAGGCGATTCAAATGGTTTGCGCGTGCATGTTCATAGGTAAAGGTCAAGGTCGCTGGGTGCTAAGAGTCCTCCAGGGCATTCCGTCCTATTTTTCTTTGAGTCGCTCTCTGCCTTAGTTTGGAGTTGGAAACTCTTTTTAAGGGGAAGATGCTCTAATGGCGACGAATGACTCGTTTTTCGAACACTCTTAGCTTCACTTAATAGAACTACTCTTGCGTAAGCCAGACATTACGTATTATCACGCTCCGATGCGCAATGAGTTTCAAGTATTTCGTTTAAATACTCAGCTGAATATATTAAATTATTATTAAAATAATAAAACGGTGTTGGATGTTCGATGTCTTCATTTTGAGTGGTTGGGCATTATTTTGAATGCGAATTATATAAAATGTAATAATTATTATAAGAGATGATTATTTGTTCACGCCCATTCGGTAGTGCTTTGACTTTCATGTAACTTGTTTTTGAATCTATTTCACTAATGCGATTGGTGTGTGTGTGCGTGGATAAGGATTTCTTGAAAAGGGAAGAGTGTGACTGTGTTATCAGAGAGAGAGAGAGGGAAATGCTGGAATAAAATTTAGATTCCAAAGGAATGCATCTTCGGAGAATCCAGAGAATAGGAATAATATTAAGTTGTCCCATTTATGAACTATCTCAAAATATATTTTTTGTAAATTTGTTTCAATGCGTACATTGATCAGTCTTAAAGACGTCCGATTTGGATTGAGCTCTCTCCCGGGAGGCCAGATTTAAGCTTCCCACCCTTAATCGTCTCTCCGTAACTCTCCCGCCATTGCATTTTACTCTCCAAAATGTTTCTTTCTGATGACGATTCTTTGACAAGATAGTCTACACATTTGCTATACTCAGGAGAATCATCGTCGCTGAAAATTCAAAGTGTCGTAGCTACGTACGGTATCGTGCGTCGAGGCTAGTGATATTCTAAGAAAGATATCTTATTTTTCAAGCCATTATGATTACTACAGATTAGTGCCTCTTTTGAAAAACCTTTACGATCATAAAAATTGCTATTCAACAACATAAACTTACTCGTTTCATTTGCATTATAAGCTCTCATTGGTTTCGAGTTTGACGGTTAAAGATTTCCTATTCAGCGATAAAACTTGTAGAGTAATAGGATGTGAAGTTTCGATCATGTATATTTCGACGTCACATGTATCAAAAGGACCGTACCTTTGTTCGGTACTAGGTTTAGTACTATTTCTATACTAGGTTCAAATCTTCCTTGGACCCTAGCTCGGGATTTACGAGTCGTCTGTTCAGTTTATGACTTGTGATGCACTTCAACTCAGAGATTCCGGGTCTTTGTACGGAGGCAATTACGTTTGTGAGAACACCTGATAAGTTTCGAATCCCAAATTTCGGATTTTCGTTTGGGCTTCAGAAACTGATATTAGCGTTTACTTTTTTGAGTATTTTTGTCGTCCCATTGTAAGTTCGGGTTGAAACTGATGGGAAATGAATTGTTTCTTTGCTGTTTTATTCGACTATGTGGGAGTGGTGTATTTATTCGAAAGTGTTGCTTACGGTTGTATATTGAGTCAATGGACATTTTTGTGCGGGAGATGTATATCTCAATAACCACAGCGTTGATTGCTTGTTATCCAGTTGGCTATGTAATCGAGGGTGATGGACAAATGGATGCTGCGGGATTATTTCTATGCATTGAACGGTACCGTAATGTCATATTTTGGAGGTTTCCGTGTTGAATGAATTGAGGAAGATGTTTTGGTTTTAGATACCGAATGAATCTGTAAACAAAAGTGCTTTGTACAGTTCTTTGAGCCACTTTGCGAGCAATTGTAGATGGGGTAGTTTAACAGTGCGATGATAGGTAATGTATGCGAGCATTAATGGATCATTTCGGCTTGCGATTTCCAAAATAAACCGTTATTCAAATTAAAAAATGTGGCGCAACGTTGGAGTTGTTTAAAAAATCTCCATCGTTTGATCGATTTTTAAGTGTTTTTCGCCTAAAATATCAATTGTAGATGACGCAAAGCGACCATCGTCATTACATTTTAAAATCTTGGATGATTGATAGTTGGAGGATCTTGGATTATTTCTTCTTTTTTTCCTTATTTGCTGTGGGCCTTTGAATTTTTTTAAATATCAATGCTATCTCCTGGGCTTTTAGAAAATGATTCTTTCTAATCGCTTCCTCTAGGCCACGTGGAAAGGTTTTCCCTATGGACAATAATTACATCAAGTCCGTCCTTAAGTGATATGCAAGTTTTTAGCTTTTACGCTTTTTACTCCCCCTCGGTTTTTCATCTTTCTTGGCATTATCTTCCTAAACTCGTTTCCCGGAAACCATTCGTATATAATTCTTTCTTTTTTTTTCGTCGTAACAGTTGCGCGGGCAAAAGGCCACACCCTCGTCTTTAATCTCATTTCTTTGGTTTCTTTCTCGAGAAACAGAAATAAAAAACCTAAGATATAAACTCCTGACATCATGGTTTCCAACGAGGATACGCCGTGTTTCATTAAAGATTATTTAGAGAATTAAGTTGAACCCCAGGGCGGAGAATGAGATTTTAGTTTTGGATGTGATTTTGATATGTTCACAAATGAATGTATTTTATTTAAACTGAAACGATAAGTACTTCAATGTGCTCCTATGCCTCCCCTCCAAATAAACTGCAGAAGGTTATGCTTCCAATTAAACGTATTTTCGTAGAGAAAGATTTAATTTTAAACTAATTTTAATATAGTAAATGCGTTGGTTTAGGAGAAAATTATTATAATACTTTTGAAATTGAACACGCGTATAAATTTGTGTGGAGTGTCTAGTTAGACAATGGTTTTTTCGCTATTCTGAAATAGGCTTGGAAATTATGAAAGGGTATTCTTATGTACAAAAGATTAGTATTTGTATTAATATAAGTTTAAACTCGCTAAATTGAATAGGTTAGTAGAAAAATATTAGTTTGCCTGGGGCGAAATTGAAGATCTTTCGTTGTGAACAGATCCCTGATTTCTGTGAAGTGGGTTGTATAAATTAATTTTTTGCTGTGAACCTAAAAGTAAAATCGATGTTTTGTAATTTAATATATATATAAATAAAGGTTATGTCTAGAACTGATTTAAGTTTCAACTATCATTCTTTTCTGGCTAAGTTGAAATTTATTAAAAGACTTAATAACGTGAACAAACGAAAATATTTAGCGGGTAAAAGATCACGGAATAACGTTGCTCTAATTCAGATTCATTTTGTTTTTCGACGCGGACAAAAAACTTGCTTCACTAAAAACGGTTTCCTCACTCAACGACAGCCCGCAGGCGACTGAGGTTGGTGTTGGTCTGTTGCTAAGAGCCCCCTCCACCTTACCCTGCCAGGCAGACCCCCCTCCACCGTTCCGTTCGCGCCAGAGAAAATCAGTCCTACCGCTTTTAGGTGCGACCCTGTAAAACCCCTTAATGGACCCATCCTCCTTGCGTGTCCTTATCATAACAACATCTCTTAAGAATGTGGTGTATTTTCCCCAGACTTCGTCTAATTCTTTCTGCCTAATTATCTCTAACAAGGATCCCAGTAATACTTTCCGAATATTCCACGAAAGAAGCCTTGACTATAGAGGAAAATAAAACACCTCTCTCTTAAAACTTATATTGCTTTATAGATTGCGTACTTTCTGATAAAGTGATAATTTTGAAACATTTACCGCCATGTCTAGGTCAGAGCGGGTACTTCTGGGCCTTTCCATGTATGTGAAAGCGGAGACTATGAAATACTCGAAGGTTTTACCCTCAAACACGTCCACTCGCCCATCCGCTAGCGAGCGCGACCAAGGGATTCGCGAACTCCCGCGATATCCGACGACCACAGTTCACGTCGTCTGCGAACACGCAGTCGACGTCGAAGCTTCTCTAAGTATATCCTTCCTGGCGGGTCTCCGTGTCACGGTCACCCCGTTTGGTTAACCTAACTTGCCCGTGCAATGTCACCGTTGCCAGGGAATCGGGCATACAAAGAATCATTGTTTTTTGTAGCCGGACTGCGTTCGGTGCGGCGAAAATCATCTCAGCAATGAATGCATTTAGTCTCGTGAAACCCCGGCAATCTGCTATCAATGCGGAAAAGATCACCCCGCGAATTACCGTGGATGCGATGTCCACAGGGAAGCCAAGCGCTTGCAGGCCGCGAAGAGAATTCACTTCAGAACACCACATAGACGTTATTCTTCATCAGGAAACTTTGTTTAAACCGCGCATCTCTTTCTACTCTTCCGAGTACATTACACACCGTCTCGACCGCAACGCTCAAGGCGGAGGAATTGCTATCCTGATTGAACGGGATATCCCTCATCCCCTCCTCGACGTCCCCACCCTCTCCTGCATGGAAGCTCTCGGTAACTCAGGGTAACCTGAATAAATTCAACATTTACCAACTCTTCGGCCGGTCGCGTAAATTGAATAAAAACGACCTAAACCTATTGATGTTACGTCACAGGTCGGGCTTGTACATTGGGAGATTGGAATTCTCATAGCAGACATTGGAATTGTTCCTCGACCTCCCGAAACGGGCGCATTTTGCATGCGTTCGCATCGAACCTACCCTCTTCCCTTCTCGCTCCCCTGGAGCCGACACGTGTCTCCCGATCCCCGGTCTTTCGAGGATAACTCTCTCTGGAATATATCCAAGTCCCTTCGCCGTAACCTTAAATCTACCGAAATCAAATAGTGCTTTGCGTTTACCTGAGTCCGTAGCTATGACAACAATTTTTTTTACCAAACATCCGTTAAAGGAATTGCTTTATAATATGAACACACAAAGAGTATATTTTCAGTGCGGTACATTTTTGTAAATTTTACAATATGTGTGTATCCGTGTTTATTATAAATTCCTGGTTTTGTTTAATTTAAACTTTTCTTATTTTTAATATAATATTGAAACTCGTGTGAATGAGTTGAGCACCAAAGAAGTGCTTTCAGTGTGATCTGCTGAGTGCATTGGAAACTCATTGCGATAGATATGGGATGAAGTTCGATATAAATATGAGGATGGTCCCAGGAGTACCTGTCCCAACAGAGAAAACACGAAAATTTTGAGAAAAAAATGTATTGATTTTTCAAAATAATATCCTTTCAGTTCTAGACATCATTTCCCCTGGGATTTTCAATAAGTTTGATACCATTTTTGCACACACCTGAGCAATATGTTACGAAGGTAATATGAAAATCATCCCATGGGCATTCCAAAAAAACCATTGCCTTGCCTCTAGTTGAAACGGTCTTTGCCTCTTTGAAGCTGGTTCTCCGCTTTGAATCCATTGTTTTGTTTGCTCTTTTGTCTTGGGTTTGAAGTAATGGACCCATGTCTCATCCATAGTTATGAAACGGCACGAAAATTCTGCTTTGTTGTTGTAAAAACTTTGCTTAGCACTCAATGGAAACATCACAACACGACACTGCTCGAGTGTGAGCACACAGCTTTCTCGTGTCCAAACATCCAGTTACTATGTGATGCACTGCACTTTTTGAAATGCCTACTATGTCTGCTAGCTTGCGCAATTTCAGTCGACGTTCATCCAGTATCGCTTTGTGGATTTTCTTCATCATTTCTGGAGTCGTCACCTCATTTGGTCAACTCCAACAGCGATGTTCTCGTCTTGACAGCTCGTACGGCCTCGTTTCAAACTCTGCCACCCAATTGTATTGTATAACTGTTGTATAAACAAAGGAGAAGACTCACTCCCAGAAGAGTAGAATAAACCAGTTCAGCTTTGTTTATATATTGGATGGGGGCTGAGGCCTTTCAAATAAAAGTATTGTATCACATATAACGATGACCGATTTTCTATGCATTTGAACAAATTCACTCGTGAACGCTCACTTTTAGACGGCTGCCAAACAAATACTAAACAACGTGGGGTCTTCAAACTTGAATCATGTACTTAATAGATTGCGTACTTTCTAATACGGTAATATTTTTCAAACAACTACTGCCGTCTCCAGTTTAGGCCGGGTACTTGTGGGACCACCCTCATAAAACAAAGGCACAGGAGTTTTCCAGAAAGAAAAAGGCTAAGCCTAGCATCGAAATAAGAGATGATGAGGAAGATAGGGGAAGTGAGGGAGAGGGGGGGAAAGTGGAGTGCTGGTACAAAAACCTATTATAGTGGGCTAGGGGAGGGGAAGGGCATTTATTCATTTATTTTCAAGCATCATTCACATTCAGCAGCGGTGCCAATTTACGGTGAAAAATATAGCAAAAACATGAAAGCGGACAAAAGACAATAACAGTTTAACAGTAAAGAACAAGAACCAAAGGTGGAAAAGGGGAAAAATTTAATTTGTTGAGAGGTGGGATGGGAGTTTGGGTGGTGGAATTATTGCATGATACATTAAAAGGATGGAGGGTGTGAATTGGGGGAAAGTGAATTAAGAAGGGAGGAGAGGCGAAATGAAGACGTAGCTTTAAATGAGAGATATCCTAGGAATATGGAGCAGGGAGAGGGTGGGGGTGGATTTAGTTGGTATCCTGAAGTTGAAGTAAAAGAGAGAGCGGTAGTAGTAGTTTTGAGGGGAAGCGACCGACAGCTGAGGTCATTTGCACCATAGGGGATGGACAGGAAAGGATGAAGGGTGGAGAGAGAAACCCGGCGTCGGCATTAGCCTACTCTTACTAACGAAAGGCACCAAGGGGTCAAACAGTTCGACGTCCCATCCGACGGACGGCGTACTCACTCAAAATGCCCTCCACAAAGCACAAATCAAGTAGGGATACCACTGGAAAATATTGAAAACCGCCACTGGGATTTAAACCCGTGCCCTCTGGGTGGGAAGCCAGTACGGATAGCCCCCGCACCATCTCAATCCCCGTGAAAGGGAGAGAGAGAGAGCAGTTCAGGGCAGTCAATAGCTGAGTTTAGGGTGTTGTGGAAGGGTTTCAAATCAGCCTAAAGTCTGCAGGTTTTGGGGACAAGAAATGGATTAAGAAGACAGAAGAGCATTTTGAGGACATAATGCAGAAATGTGGGGATTCTGCGTTTGACAATTTTGGCAAAGAAGTGAGAGATGTACAATCAAGGGATTTTAAGATTAGTTCCTGGGATGAGGTCGACCAAATTTGGGGAAGCAATACGATAATAATATGAGAAGGACAATTGTTGAGAAGTACGAATGGAGTGCTATGGTATCTTTAATTTATGTGAAGCAGTGTGGAAGGCCTAATTGGGACATTGCTTTATTTTTTACAGTCTGTATGTGGTGGGAGTTTAATATAGTTTATGGTCAGTTCTAACGCCCAAGGTCTTTCATGGTTGTTACTCTATTTGAGGGAGTTGAGTTAATTGAGTAGTGGTTGAATTAATTGGTATGTTCGATGGTTTCTGGCTCAACTTTATAAAAGTTCATGATAATTAATGAAGAACATAATGTATCCGTCCACTGTTCATTGAGAGTACAGTGGAAAAAACACGTTGTGATTTTCATTTAATGAGAGGTGGGGTGTTTTAGTCCGCATTGGTTTGACATTCATTGAAGGGCGGTCAATGGTCATCACTGCATTGGCGGGGGTGGTGTTTGGTGTGGAAAGATTTGAGAGTCTGTCACGAATTTAAGGAGGGAGAAACGGGAGAGGTATATTGTTTCGTTGACCGCCACAAAATCGTCCGACGGAATGGATTGCCAAATTTCCAACTCCTCCGAAGCATTCAATTTGAGTCTTTTTCTTCTGTATGGCGAATGTCCGCTGTGTAGTTACTGGTGTGATTTATTTTATCGGAGATTTTCGGCGAATTGGGATCTGTTGTCTTTCTTTGTGAAGCAAGATTGCTATTCTTGAATCCTAATATCGAAATTCCTCCCTGTCTGTCCAATGTAGATGGCGTTGGAGTCCGCACAATTGAGTTTATAAAACCCTGCTTTGTTGCATGATGTCAATTTTGTCTTAGGGTGAACACATTATGTTTTTTAAAGTGTGTGTGTGTGTGTGTTGCCAAGCGCTGTCTTGATTTTGTTCCTGGAGAGTATATGTTGTATCCCGAGTGAAATGTGGCCAAGGAATGGAATGTTTATCAGAATAGGATGGCAGGAAGTATAGTCCGTGAAACAATTCATGCGTGTGTTTGCAGCAAAATGGTCGGAGTAGTCAGGACGTAGGGAGAAGAAGGATTGCATTATTTTGGGAGCAGAGAATCTTAGAAACATTAAGGTGGAGGAGGGAATTGTGAGTTGGAAGAATTGGGGGGGGGGGTTGGAGTAACAGGGTGATTAAGAAGGAGATGGCTTGATAGGAAACACACTTTGATGTGTGGAGCATTGGAAAATAAATATATGTGTGTGTGTGTTGGTATATATATGTATTTATATATATATATATATATATATATATATATATATATATATATATATATATATATATATATATATATACACATATATATATATATAATACATATATATAGTATACCAACACACACACATATATTTATTTCATCCCGTCCAACATCCCTATCCTGTTCCTTCCCTCTCCTCTTTTGCCCAACATTCTCCCCTCTATTACAGTCTTCAACATCCCACTGCCGGTCAACACCCCTTTCATCCACTTTTCCTGCCTCCATAGTAATATCTCCCAACAAACCCCTGTATTCGCCCACCATACCAAGTACTTCCTCATTTGTTTTCCTTTTTTCGGTCCATTTAACCTTCTGCATTCTTCTCCACACCCGCATTTCAAAAGCCTCCAGTCTACGTCTATACTCCAGCTTCAATGACCACATTTCCACGCCGTACATAGCTACGCTCCATATCACAGTTTTTACGAGTCTTTTCCATAACATCCTTACTAATGTCCCTCTAATCTTAACTCCCTCCTCCTAGTGTGGAAGCCTCTTTGCCTAGCGCAATTCTTCTCCTTACGTCCCTACTACTTTGACCGTGTTGGTCCAAAACACTTCCGAGATACGTAAACTGTTCTACCTGCTCAATTTTTTGCCCTCCTATTTTAATGTTAAACTTGGCCTTTTTCCTTCTAGAAAATCGCATAACCTTTGTTTTATTAATATTTATTCTCATTCCATACCTGTCGCACTAAATTTTGTCGCACTAAATTTCCAATTCACTAAGCAATGCTTGCAGCCCCTCTATTGGCTGACTGACACTTAATTCCCCTCAAGCCCCGCCTCGGCTAAATATGTATGTATATATATATGTATATATATATATATATATATATATATATATATATATATATATATATATATATATATATATATATATATATATGCAAACACGCAAACTACCAACTAACACACACGCAAATTACCAACCAACACACACGCACCTACAAATATAAATGATATCTTTGCGATGCTCAATTTTGTTACGACTTGTTAATTCGATGTTTTCTTAATATTTCTAAGGCGACTTTGGTTACTTACTGTTACTATGTGATTGTTGGTTATGTTCATGGGAAGGAATAGGTCTTTGTTGGTGTCTCAACTGTGTTCAATGGAATCTATTTCCCCCTTATCCTATCGTATTTGTCGTCTGATCTACTTCTAAGTGAGTGGCGTGTGTGGGGCCATTGTAATAGTAATCCCATTTGTACTGTCATTCTTAGTTTAACCCGTTTTCTCTGTGCCTTTCTGAAAGACTACCTGTATGTAAGTCTACCTTATTCCCTTAGTATCATAGGCGACTCCCAGCAAACTACAGGGGCGCACCCAAAAGTGGTGGGACTGATTTTTTTTCCAAGATTTTTATTGACGATATACTAACATCGACTTAATAATCTTCAAAGTATGCTCCTTGAGCTGCTACACACTTAGTATAACGTTGCTCCCATTCCCCCTACGCCCGCTGGAAATTTTCTTTGGGGATGCCGTTGATGACCCTCGCCGAAGCCTCTTGAACGGCCTTCATCGAGTCAAAACGTCGTCCCTTGAGCCGTCTTTTCATCAGGGGGAAGAAGAAGAAGTCCAGTGGTGGCAGATCGGGAGAATAGGGCGGGTGCGGCAACGCCATATTTGGCCAGCAGGTGTCGGTCGACACTCCGAATTTTCGGCACGTTGAAATACGTAATGATATTAATACTTAATTTTTAAATTATTCATTTTTGCAGAGAAAATTTGTTTAAAAATTAGATTCCTAAAAACTTGATAACAATTATTTCCGAAGATTTAATCACTTAAAATAAGCCTACTTACCGGCCCATTTTCAAAATTTCAAAATGACGTCATCCAACGGTTTTGGCACCAGCTGATTCCTTCGATTGACTCATCCGTTCAGATGGTCATGTGTCGTCGTGTTGGATGGAGGTGAGTCAAGAGACTGGTCTAATATTCGCGCCTTTTATGATTAATGTAGGTTATCTTACGTTCTTTGGTGGTAATATTGAGAAAGGCTGGAATTCCGTCAGTTCGAGATAATTACATTATTTTATTTTTTCGGAAGCGACGCGTATGTCAATTCCGTCGTATCTATTGAACGCCATTGTTGAGTGATTTGCCGCGCGTTTGCTAGTAACTTATCTGTTTGAAGTCGGCTAGGTATGGGTGAAATTGCATCATAATTTACGATGAATATGATCCAGGGCCCCCCGAATAACACTAAACAGAGAAACGAGATTAAGAACGTCGTACTTAGAAAAGATTATGAGCGGTAGGTGAGTGAATGCTAAGAATTCGATTATCTCATAAGGGTAGAATTGTGGTCCTTTCCACGTAGCCTAGAGGAAGCGATTAGGAAGAATCATTTTCTAAAAGCCCAAGAGATGACATTAATATTCAAAAAATTCATGGCCCACGGCAAATAACGAAAAACCAAAGGAGCAGAAGAAATATTTGCTCATGCTGTCTGTCTCCAACAATGAATCATCAAAGATTTTACAATGTAATAATATTTAACCCGAGTTTATCGGGAAGAACACGCGTAAATCTGATTTCAACAATGAGGCCGCATTTCGTCTTTCTTTCCTAGCGTAACTGCTCATTTGTTTACATAGCAACGAGTGTCTAAACGTGTTGAAACATGTAAGCAATCTTTGATGTTTTTACGTTTGATGTTAATAATTACGATTTCCTGTGCGGTTCCATCGGAATGGTACGCGGTGTGAAATTATCGTAAATAACAAACTCTCGATCATCGAAACAGTCAATCAACAATCAAAATACGTGTTCCGGTTGATTTTCATATGTAAACAAACACATTGGGAAGTTAATTTGACTGTTTTTAATGAAACAGAAAGGTTATTATACTCATAAACACATTATTAATCCTTAATTAATAAATATTAAAAACTTTTATCAGCTTAAAACCAATGAACTACGACACTAAGCGATGAATTTTCAATTTACATCTGCAATTTTCTAAAACAGACAAAACAATTGTATCGACAATAAACAGAGAACAAAATAGAAGCGGAAACATGACGAAAAAAGCGCAATTGGCTAATCTTTTGTTTCAATCAATTCCGTTACGTAGTTTTTAAGTTTAATATACGATTTTAGAATATTAATTCCGACTTTTTGAACGAGTTAACGTTGGTATGATCGTTAAAACATTTAATTAATTAATATTTATCTCAAAAGGTCGTTTATTCAATCCCAACTGTGGCGATCGTAATATATCAAGCGAGATTATTCTTGAAATAAATACGATAATCGGTACTACGACTTAAATAACCTTCTTGAGTACTGAAGATAGAGGGATGGAAGCAGAGGGATGTTGAAGACTGTGATAGAGGGTAGAATGTTGGGCAAAAGAGGAAAGGGAAGGAACAGGATAGGGTTGTTAGACGGGATGAAGGCAGGAAGAAAGTACTCGGAAATGAAGAGGGACCTGATATAGAGTAGGATAATTGATTTTGTGTTTTGTTAGGAGTAATAAAATATTTGTTTGGTAGTAGTGTCCATCCAAATATCTACCTTAACCGGTAGATTACTTTTAATATATATATATATATATATATATATATATATATATATATATATATATATATATATATATATATATAAGCATATATATATATATATTTCCCCAGTGGGTAGAGCGTTGGACTGCTGACCGGAGGGTCCCGGGTTCGATTCCCGGGCAAGGCACTCTGGGCACCTACAGCTCCACCCAAGCTGAAGTGATTTTTTCGGGTACCAGGTCTTCCTGGGGAACCATAACCGGCACAGGGAAAGGAACTGGCCCCCCTACCCTGATGTGTGAATTTTCACACGCCGTATAGGGCTTAGTACTGGGTGATCTATACCATCACCTACTAAACCGACCTTCGGGTTGATTACCGTGTTTATGGTTTTTTTATATATATATATATACACACACATATATATATATATATATATATATATATATATATATATATATATATATATATATATACACATATATACACACACACATATATATATGTATATATATATATATATGTATATATATATATATATATATATATATATATATATATATATATATACATATATATATACACACACACACACACACACATATATATATATATATATATATATATATATATATATATATATATATATATATATATATATATATATATATCTACATAATACCCCGCAAGGGCGTGTGGCGGGGGTTTTATTAGCGTATCAACTGATGAGGGCTTGAGTCGCCGTGAAACAGTTAATGTCCACTTCGACGTAGAAATAAAAAAGATTGTTAAACCAAAAAGAAAAATTTATAATCACCATAAAGCAGACTTTGAAACATTGGCCAATCAATTAAACTCTTGACTACCCGAGTTTAAAACCCGCTCAAGACATGTCCACGTGGAAGAAACTTGGACGGAATTCGCCAATATTATGCAAAAAGGCATCATCAATTTCATCCATAAGAAATACGTTAAAGCAAATCGCGACCCTAGGTAGTACAATACAGACGTTAGAAAAGCCCTTCGAAAGCAGAGAATGCTACACTCTGGGGTAAAGTGGGTAGGCGTGAACACACCATCTCCTAAGAATAAACAATTATGGGACACATACATATTAGATCCTCTAAAATTGAAACCAAAACACAATTACGTAGCGCCTTACTAGACTTTAAACGCAAAGTACTTTGCGAGCACTTGGACACTGACCCAAAACTTTCTGGTCATATGTTAGGGAAGTAAATGGGAGTAAAAAAACCGTGGCTTGCTTAAGGGATTGTAGCAATATAATTCATATACACAGCGAGGGTAAAGCTAACATCCTAAATTCATTCTTCCAAAGCGTTTTCACGAACGATGTTGCCACCGCATATTTCCAAGAAACAATACATACTCCACCCATGGAAAAAAAAACAGTGAACCAACAAGGAACTCTAAAATTCCTTAATGAGATTAAACCCAACAAATCCCCGGGCCCCGAAAATACCTAAGAATTGGAAATCCGCGTAAATTATGCCTACTTTTAAAAGTGGTGACAGGGAGGATATCAGTAATTACAGACTTATATCTCTCAATTCTATCTGTTGCAAAATCTTAGAGCACATAATTGTCAGTTCAATAATTAGCCATCTTGACAATATTAACTTTTTAAGTGACAATCAACACGAATTCAGGAAAACCCGCTCCTGCGAAACCCAATTAGGATTATTTACACATGATTTACTTGTATCCGGTGAGAGAGGTAGGCAAGTGGATGCCATCTTCTTGGATTTTCAAAAGGCATTTGATAAGGTTCCACATGGTCAACTTATTCTTCAATGAAAGGTCGCGGGAGTAAACAAGGGCGCCATAGGTTGGGTAAAAGTATTTCTTTCAGAGCGGGAACAGAGGGTAGTCCTTGATGGCGCTAGTTCCGACAGCGTTCGAGTCACGTCGGGGGTACCTCTTGGAAGTGTGATTGGGCCGTTGCTTTTCTTGATTTTTGTGAACGATTTGAACCGCGGAGTGAAAAGTAAAATTAGGATGTTCGCGGATGACATGGTGATCTATCGGGAGATATCTGCGGATGAGGATCGTTTTATTCTAGCGCAGGATTTAGGCTGCATTACTAATTGGTGTTCTAACTGGGGATTGACACTAAATTATAATAAAAGTTCGGTGGTAAATTTCTTTAAAAGATCAACGGGATATGCTTATAAATTAGCTGGAGGTGACCTAGCAGTAGTTCATACGGTAAAATACCTACCTGGGTGTCACATTCACAAAAGACGTAACTTGGAGGACTCACATACGTAAAGTCTGCGGTCAAGCATATAAAAAATTGGGATTTATTAGACGCATTGTCGGAAAAAGTGACTCGAAAGTCAAGGAACGTTGTCACAACGCTCATGTAAGGCCTCATTTAGAATACGCATGTAGCGTGTCGGATCCGAGTGAAAAAGGCCTCATTCGGGAAATCGAGAAGGTTCAACGCCGGGGGGCCCGTTTGGTAAACAATTCTTACGATAAAACGCAAAGCGTCACCGAAATGCTCATGGATTTGGGGCGGGAATCATTGGAAGAGAGGCGATTCAATGCAAGATTGAAATTATTAAATAAATTAAGATCCGCATGTTTCAGCACCGAGATCTCGCAAATCATTATTACTCCTACATAAGAAAAAATGAAACCTCATTTATTCATAAATAAATGTACACTCGGGTAATACCAGCCTAATTGCTACACCTCCTGAATATTAATTATAAGATGCTCGCCAGCAATAGTCAACTTAAGAGGCAAAAAAAGAAACACAATAATTGGGTATCAAAGGAGTCTAAGATAAACGGAGAAGAAATCAACACGCTCCGGTTCGCACAGATGAAATCAAAGTAGTGGCGGAAACGCGAGAGAGGACACCTGCAAGCAACTCTCAAAGTCCCTATGGACTATCTAGTACTGGGGGAATACTAAAATATGAGAATCGACAAGAAGAAAACTAAAATCATTGTGGGTGTGCGGAAAATGGAAGCTGGATGCAGACATATCACAATTTGAGGAGTGAAACTAGAGCAAGTGGAACATCCTTCATCTACGTACCTGGGCAGCGGTATCAGTTACATGGGATGTAAAAAGTTCGACCGACATCAAGCGAAGAACAGCCCAAGATACGAACGCTAATTCATGAATAAGAAGAGGCAATTACCGATGTTCATTGGTCATATGATTGCAAACAAGGAGGTAATTCGTCAAGACTTTCGTCTGGAGCATAGCGCTCTATGGTTCCAAGACCTGGAAAAATGGACCAGCGAAGAATAGAAGAAGCCTTTCAAACATTGTGGCGATAAGGAGAATGCTGAAAATATTAGATGTACTAAGATGAAGTAAGAAGGTATGTATATAGAAGAGCAGAAGAGGACACGACTATTATTGAGAACACACGACGGCAGAGAAGAAACAGATTGATCGGGCGTGGCTTGAGGCACAAGGGATTGATTAAGGAGTATAATAGAGGGGAAGACATCATTCCACGAGGAAGACGAAGAGACATGAACATACAGGACCAATTAAGAAGGACGTGAAACAGAGAAGTATCAAGAATTGGGGGAATGGATATTGAATAGATTAGAATTGAGGGCCGCAGTAAACCAATCTTAGGATTGAAATACTGATTATGACTCCAGTAATTAAGAATAATACACCTCCTCAGCTATTAATGAAAACGAAACGGATACACATATATTAATAAAAAACATCAATCAGTACAAGCGATCTACATCAAATACACTTGAGGTTTCTGAAAGGTCCCAAATAGTATTTTCCTCGAGTTATCGTTTTCCAAAATATTATTTCCTTCTTAACTTCTGTTTAAAAGACATAATTCAACTCATTAGCAAATAATTAAGACACGCGGTACCTTTCAAAGTCTATTTATTCAAGTGAATAGTTCTGATGCAAATCATATTTCTATTTTAAATTGAATAAACACCACCTTTCCAAAGTTATTACTTACACTAATAATTTATTGCACAGCTTAAAGACCGAAAACGTAATGGCATAATCCAATAGTGTTTTGGGAAGAAATGCCAAAAATAGATTATTATTGTAAATTACCACATCGACGGCAGCGTGAAATTGCAGCTTAAAGCAATGTTCGCAAATAAAACGCATTATCCACTGTCTCAATCTCATTTTATCTTAGCTATTTTCCATCTTCAATGACATTTTAAATATATCTGGTCACAATTAAGAGTCCTTATGCTATTAAGTTTTGCTTCTTGGATATGAATATGGCAGTACGCCTAACCTCCTGGACTTACCTTTTGAACAGGTATCACGAATTCATCCGCAATCAGTTGGAACGCAGTTTTAACTGGAAAGACCTCCGACTAATGCACAAACTTCTTCAAATTGATAAGATAACTGCGTAGCTCGGCGTACTGCGTACGCGGACATGGAAAATTCCGCGGCCAGGGTTACAGGGGGCGGGGTGGTTTAACATAATTCTCAGAAGAAGACTGGGGAAAGGGGTTAACAAGAAACTCCTTGAACTGACGCCGCGGTCGTCTCAAGAAGAAATGTGAACTTGAAACTCCAAAACTGCTTCCTTGCTATTCATTCGGTGGCAATCACTGACAATTATCATATTACGTCCTATGTACTAGCTGTTTCGCTATTTATCAGCCAACTGCGTTTCTGTGACAGCATTATATCGGTTTATCCACACAGAAATCGACTAATAACTCACTTGATAGCAAGGTATTACAGGTGTAACATACAAAAACACGAAATAATGAACAAATATACATTCAGGTTATTACAAGTAAAGTTACGCTATGAACCGTTGCCATGATATTAAATAAACAGTGATTCTTAAGCTTTAAATACTAAGGTTTTAAATCAACAAATAAACATCTTGTTACGGCGGACGACTTAAACTTTGAGAATTGTAAAGAAGAATCAATTTACATATCACTTAATGATACTAAATGGGCCAACGTGTATCATTAAGCACACGGCGATAGAAATAAAAAGGTTAAAACACAATAATTCTCGAACATATAGCCAGTAGGAAGAAATATGTGATTATTCGACTTCCAAACGGATGATTCAAGGTTAGTTTACACATAATGTAACATTTAATGGCTATCAAATCTAACAGTGATTCCATAACTGATTCATTGCCAATGCTTAGGTAAAGTATAAATGTGATTAAAAAGCTTTCTTACCTCCAAACCAGGCTGATAGATGCTTGTATTCCGTAGTGTTTGTCCCTTCTGGGCTTGCTTCCAAATAACCCTCCCTCCAACTGAAGCAACCCCCCCCTGTGCCATTCCCCAACCAATCCCTCCAACTGCCGCAAATTTCAAAATTAAATTACGGAACGCATTGAGCTATTCTTTGTTTTCTATGAACGAATCGTAAACATTGTTTTACGAAAATTCTTGCTCTCGCAGCTACACTCTCCCGTATTATTCTAAGCCTCTGAAACTCTTGTTACAGCCAGTGAAGCTGTTTCTTTCGTGTCTTATTTCCACCATGAACAATGAGAAAGGTCATGTCCAGGGTTTTCCGATCGTCGGTGGGAAATTTTTCCGAATCCGCCATCCACGGTAAAAGGTATTGCAATCGGACATTTTTCTTTCAGCAGTAAATGCAAACGTTGGTCATTATTATGTGGAATGGCCTTCCTCGGATGCATGTCCACAGTTTAACCCAGATCATACTCCATAAGGGCGATTAAATTTCTCAAATGCATTGAAATCTCTCTTTCGCGACCGAATTAACCGGTAAATGGCCCACGTAATGAACACACGTCATTGAAAGTAAATATGATCTTGGATTTCATGTTGACTTATGGTTGTTTTGCATTTACAATAATGCAACAGCTATTTCTATAAAACCCGCGGTAATTTTCAATCAAAATGATTGACAAGGACTCAATGCAGAGTTTAAAGGAGTGGATCTCGTCTTAGAATCGCCTTTGCTTGATTTCTTTGCTCCAAAATGTTGCAATAAGTTTGCATAATACTCGCTGTTGATGGTTTTTCCTATTTCAAGGTATTCATTGAAAATTTTCCCACGCGGATCCCAAAAAACCGACGTCATGACCTTGCCTGCAGATGAAATGGTCTTCTTCTTCTTTGGAGAGAGTTCTCCCTTTTGAATCCATTCGTTCGATTGTTCTGTTGTCTTGGGTGTGAAGTAATGGACACATGTTTCATCCATGGTCATGAAACGGCGCAAAAATTCTGCTTTGTTGCCGTGAAACTTGGCTAAACACTCAATTGAAACATCTTCACACCTCTGGTGCTGCTCAGGTCTGAGGACCCATCTTGCACACAGCCTTCCCGTCTCCACCAACAAAATGACCTTCTGAAGAACTCCTGTTGGCACGTGGAAGTAACATTCCTCCTCAACGAAATGAACTACTGAAACACTCCTTGTCTGGGCATATCTGGCATTTATAAAATGTGCTGTCTCAGGCATAACTTTATGGGATTTGCATAAAATATTGAAATGTGCAAAGTTGATTATTTAATTTCATTTCAATATGGCAGTTATAATTTAACTGTAGTGCTATACACATACAAGGCCAAACGGGGAGATAATTAAAAACACGGGCGGAGGAACATGGACGCTGTTTTTTGAAACTGTGACCTCAAACAATCACACTTCGCCAAGCATCATCCGTGGGAAGAGCATCATGGGAGGGATTTCAACCCGGAACTCTTACACCAGATGGACAAAGGAATGACGACGGACAAGTGGGAAGAGCTGGAAATCAGAAAGAATTTGAAAAAGGGTCATTTGTTCAACGATTTATTGTTTGAATTACCTCTCCCCGAGCCTGGAAGTGCCTCTTTCCATCGCAGAAAGACCCGACAAACCCCCCCACCCCACTGTGACCCTACCAATCACCTTTCCTGACACTTAACACCCCTCTTCCCCTTCCAAGCAACGCATATCACAACCTCCTCCCCTTTCCCTCACCCATCCCGTCCCCAACATATGAATGGTATACAAATTGTCCGCGACTCCATTAATTTGTACCTAATAATGACACCTTAGCATTATAAACTAGTCGTACAAAAATAACAAACAGTGGAAGTGTTGTGTTCTTCATTTAATAAGCTCGTCCCTCTTAAATTACTGCGGTTTGTGTCATACCTTCATCCTTGAGCGCTTGGCGAATCATGCCCCACGTCTTCGTACACTATTTCCCCCGTCCAACACAAAATTTGATGCCTCACCACTGTTCAATCATTGTCTGCATTGTGCACTGGCACTGATTCACTTTACGGGGATCCACTTCAAATGCAATTTAGCCTGAATGGATGCTCGCAGGCCATTGGTGCTCAGCGCATGTTTTGAAGTCAGATCCCACCCAAACACTGAGCCCGTAAAGAACAACTGGTTTAAATATGTAAAAAGGCAGCTGCAGATTTCTTCTAGAGAGACGGATTTGATTAGCTGGTTTATTCGTTATTGATAAATGCCTTGCCTTTGAATGAGAGCCATGTTCAATGATAAATGTGTGTTCCCTATCTTTATACCTCTTACTTGTCGCTTCATTTCACCTCGCCCCATTTCAACAAACAGAGGGGCAATCAAGTTAACGGTTCTCTGCAATCTCGTTTTCATAGTCGGACTCGCAAATTTTAAACCTTCTCTGTATGATTTTAATGTTGCGTTTGCGCTCATGTGTGTATAAACATTGGCCCTGTTAGGATGTGGATATTTGATCGTAACTCAAACGCTAATTCCACCCTTTTTATTGTTCTTAGGACACCAAACCTACCGCTTGCATTGCGATAAAGAAAGGATTCACTCGTGTCCTGTGCAGGTGCCATCTGTTGAGCAACACCAAGACGACAGAGTCTCAATGACGGCCTCGGTGGAGCGATGCTGTGTGGGGGAGAATGTCGGGTGCGGGAGAACGGAAGGAGATGAAGTGAAGATCAATGGAATTGAGAGTGGCAGGAGTGAACGGACTGCTTTGTGCTCACGGGAGGAGAAGAGGTGGCTTTGATTGCGTCCGCTGGATTGCGTGTTGCAGGGCCCAGTTCAGGGGGATGGGGTGCCGCAGTGGACCATTGTAGACGGTTGGAAGTCGAATCGGCTTCGAAGGAATCAGTTTTTCAGTGCGATATGTACGGAGAAGTGTTAAAGACGAAGGCATTGATGGAGAAGCACGTTTGGAAACATGTCGGATTGGATTACTTCAATTGCAACCTTTGTCTCGTGGGGTACATGAAGCGGGAGGATTACGTACGGCATGATTTTGTTCGGCACGGATTTAACCCGGTAGGATCGGAGCCGGTTGGTGTAGTACGCAGTGCCGGACTGGTGGATAATCGTTGTTTCGATGCGGACATGGAGATGGTTGCCTGTGGGTAAGAGACATTTGTGCCGCTTGTGTTAACCCAGAAGAGCAGTTTGAAAATGCACCTGGCCGTTCGTGCCAGATACAAACTGTATTCGTGCCGGGTTTGCACCAAATCGTTCACGAGAAACTACTTCCCGAAGAAACACATGTCGGTGCACACGGAAGACAGACATTATTCGTGCGATGCTTGTTCAAAGAGTTTTGGGAGAAAAGACATCCTTAAAGCGCACGTGGCGTTGCATGCTGGGAAGAGACCTCACCCTTGCATCATCTGCGGAAAGACCTTCACGACGAAGGGCAATCTGAAGACTCGCATGGTTGTGCACACGAGCGAGAGACCTTTCTCTCGGATATATTTAATAAAAACACGACCTAGGTTTCGACTGACAAAGTCCCCGTCAGTGACGACAGACAGATCGTCCTGATGATAGAAAGATAACAGAAAGCAATCAACCCTGATGATGACTCTGTGAATGAAAACCTTGGTCGTGTTTAATAAAATATATCTGAGGAATATCTAAGCATTTCTTTTCCCGCATGTATAGTTTTTTAGACTGTGATGAGTTCCTACAGAGCATGTAATACCATGAAAATATATGTTATTTTTGAAATTATGAAGGGCTAACTGAAATTTCTACATAATAAACTCTATTTTCCTTATAGGTTATTAATAAGAGTGTTCCCGTGTTCTCGCCTGGTGGCTGAAAAGAACTTATTTGCTACCTACTTAATAATTTTCTTAATCAATTTCAAACGCTAGCGCCTTTAAATATAAACCATAAACACAGTACTAATAAACCCTTAAAGATCTATTTGGTTAATGGGCGATGGTAGAGTTCCCCCAGGATTTTAAGCCCTATTTACGGCGTGTGAAATTCACACTTTAGCAGGGTATTAAGGGGGGCCAGTTCCTTAATACACTGTGCCGGTTGTGGTCTCCCGGGAAGATATGGTACTATCTGAAAAATCACATAACTTGGGTGGAGCTGCAGGTGCCACCGGGGTGCCTTGCCCGGGAATCGAAACCGGGATTCTCCGGTCAGCAGTCCAACGCTCTACCCCATGGACTACCGCGACCCTCGCTTTCAAATACACGAGCGAGAATTTTATTAGGTCCGGTGGATTTACGAGACGTAATATTTATCTGCAAAAGTTCTATTCTATTCAATTAGATTTAAAATTTGGGCGTCAGTTTGCAGTAACGAATCGGCAAGTTATCGGAGAGTTTGGTGAAGACGTTTTGACGGCAGGAATTAAATAAGTTGGCCTTTTCCAAACTCCTGGTCATTCATTCGCATTCATATTTAATGACTGATGTTGGCTTAACTCTTGACTTAATTCCCTGAAACTCTCAGACGTAGGACCAGATTGCTTTTGGTTTATCTATGGAAATTTCCTCCCATCTTTCCCTTTAGAAGTCGGTTCAAGCTTTCCGGAAATCCATGGCATTCGCCCAAGGTTTTCTTGGTATCATGAGTGATCTCGCTCCTTTTTGTCGCTACGGAAATCATCAGTAATATATTTCATCTTGGCGTTTGTTTTTCTAGGCTTCTTATTTCAGATCCAATACCGATAAAACTTAGCAAATACTGCGCAATGGTCGCTAATTCCTTTAATATGTCCTATATATTGGACTTTTTCGGGTAAGTACATTGAAAAATACCCAAGAATATTACCATAGTGACAAGTTGATGACTTGAGTTTAACACAGCTGCTCGAAGCTATATTTACGCTTAGTTTTAAAACTACGAGTTTGATACAACATCGTTTAACATTCACAATAAGATAAGAATAAATTAAACGCTTGCTTTGGTCGCAATTATCTGGGAAAAATCATTGTAAAACTTAAAAAAAAAAAAGCGGTAAATACACACGCACGTCTCATTTCAGTTATTCACTTGTTTCATAATGACAACAGTTTAAACACGCGCAAATATGCTACGTTGTCCATGAAAACATTATACGACAGATGCAAACTATTACGTATTATTAGGACACATTCAGTACTGATTTATGACTCAAATATTCTAGAACTATTCACAAACATCGGATATATTACGAATACGGTCCATGTCTTCGTGTAAATTAACACAATTTCAAGCTATGGAGAACGAAATTAGGAGGTCTGCAACGCTGAAAATGAGGTCACAACACAATAAAACACGTCGTAATCATGTCATAATTGACCCCAATCCATTTATTCAACGTACGATACAAGAGTAAATGAGTAATGTAAACTTTTTAAAATGCTTTGCTCGAGGATGCGCTATCTGAAAATTTTATACTGTACTAAAAATGTTCATTTCTTCTCCAGGAATTGTAAAACTGCCAGAGTAATACACTTAGCACTTATTCCAAACTTATC
>NW_027287308.1:0-80229 GCF_022747635.1 Hetaerina americana | reverse complement strand
GGGGTATTGGCATTTTTCATGGAAAAATGTGAAAAATTAAAATTTCTAAAAATGAAATAAATGCCTTCTATACACCTCAAACATTCACTCTAAAACATAAGATTGTTGTTTTTCGCATATTTTTAGAAATTTGGGCTCTTTTAGTAACATTAACACTACCGCTGAAGCGTCTTTTATGCTCATTTCTTGTCTTTCAGGATTAATTCTGGGTTTTATTTTGTTTATTTGATGAAAATGAACAACAATACACACCATGGAAACATTTTTGTTTGATTAGGGTCGAGTGAGATTTTCATCTAGAACCCAAAGGGGGGGGTATTGGCATTTTTCATGGAAAAATGTGAAAAATTAAAATTTCTAAAAATGAAATAAATGCCTTCTATACACCTCAAACATTCACTCTAAAACAGAAGATTGTTGTTTTTCGCAATATTTTTAGAAATTTGGGCTCTTTTAGTCACCTTAAAACTAGCGCTGAAGCATCTTTTATGCTCATTTCTTGTCTTTCAGGATTTATTCTGGGTTTTATTTTGTTTATTTGATGAAAATGAACAACAATACACACCATGGAAACATTTTTGTTTGATTTGTGTCGAGTGAGATTTTCACCTAGAACCCAAAGGGCATCTTTTATGCTCATTTTTGTCTTTCAGGATTTATTTTGGGTTTTATTTTGTTTATTTGATGAAAATGAACAAGAATACACACCATGGAAACATTTTTGTTTGATTTGTGTCGAATGAGATTTTCACCTAGAACCCAAAGGGGGGGGTATTGGCACTTTTCATGGAAAAATGTGAAAATTAAAATTTCTAAAAATGAAATAAATGTCTTCTATACACCTCAAACATTCACTCTAAAACAGAAGATTGTTGTTTTTCGCAATATTTTTAGAAATTTGGGCTCTTTTGGTAACATTAACACTAGCGCTGAAGCATCTTTTATGCTCATTTCTTGTCTTTCAGGATTTATTCTGGGTTTTATTTTGTTTATTTGATGAAAATGAACAACAATACACACCATGGAAACATTTTTGTTTGATTAGGGTCGAGTGAGATTTTCACCTAGAACCCAAAGGGGGGGGTATTGGCATTTTTCATGGAAAAATGTGAAAAATTAAAATTTCTAAAAATGAAATAAATGCCTTCTATACACCTCAAACATTCACTCTAAAACATAAGATTGTTGTTTTTCGCAATATTTTTAGAAATTTGGGCTCTTTTAGTAACATTAACACTACCGCTGAAGCGTCTTTTATGCTCATTTCTTGTCTTTCAGGATTTATTCTGGGTTTTATTTTGTTTATTTGATGAAAATGAACAACAATACACACCATGGAAACATTTTTGTTTGATTACGGTCGAGTGAGATTTTCACCTAGAACCCAAAGGGGGGGGTATTGGCATTTTTCATGGAAAAATGTGAAAAATTAAAATTTCTAAAAATGAAATAAATGCCTTCTATACACCTCAAACATTCACTCTAAAACATAAGATTGTTGTTTTTCGCAATATTTTTAGAAATTTGGGCTCTTTTAGTAACATTAACACTACCGCTGAAGCGTCTTTTATGCTCATTTCTTGTCTTTCAGGATTTATTCTGGGTTTTATTTTGTTTATTTGATGAAAATGAACAACAATACACACCATGGAAACATTTTTGTTTGATTAGGGTCGAGTGAGATTTTCACCTAGAACCCAAAGGGGGGGGTATTGGCATTTTTCATGGAAAAATGTGAAAAATTAAAATTTCTAAAAATGAAATAAATGCCTTCTATACACCTCAAACATTCACTCTAAAACATAAGATTGTTGTTTTTCGCAATATTTTTAGAAATTTGGGCTCTTTTAGTCACCTTTAAACTAGCGCTGAAGCATCTTTTATGCTCATTTCTTGTCTTTCAGGATTTATTCTGGGTTTTATTTTGTTTATTTGATGAAAATGAACAACAATACACACCATGGAAACATTTTTGTTTGATTTGTGTCGAGTGAGATTTTCACCTAGAACCCAAAGGGCATCTTTTATGCTCATTTTTTGTCTTTCAGGATTTATTCTGGGTTTTATTTTGTTTATTTGATGAAAATGAACAAGAATACACACCATGGAAACATTTTTGTTTGATTTGTGTCGAGTGAGATTTTCACCTAGAACCCAAAGGGCATCTTTTATGCTCATTTTTTGTCTTTCAGGATTTATTCTGGGTTTTATTTTGTTTATTTGATGAAAATGAACAAGAATACACACCATGGAAACATTTTTGTTTGATTTGTGTCGATTGAGATTTTCACCTAGAACCCTAAGGGGGGGGTTTTGGCACTTTTCATGGAAAAATGTGAAAAATTAAAATTTCTAAAAATGAAATAAATGTCTTCTATACACCTCAAACATTCACTCTAAAACAGAAGATTGTTGTTTTTCGCAATATTTTTAGAAATTTGGGCTCTTTTAGTAACATTAACACTAGCGCTGAAGCATCTTTTATGCTCATTTCTTGTCTTTCAGGATTTATTCTGGGTTTTATTTTGTTTATTTGATGAAAATGAACAACAATACACACCATGGAAACATTTTTGTTTGATTAGGGTCGAGTGAGATTTTCACCTAGAACCCAAAGGGGGGGGTATTGGCATTTTTCATGGAAAAATGTGAAAAATTAAAATTTCTAAAAATGAAATAAATGCCTTCTATACACCTCAAACATTCACTCTAAAACATAAGATTGTTGTTTTTCGCAATATTTTTAGAAATTTGGGCTCTTTTAGTAACATTAACACTACCGCTGAAGCGTCTTTTATGCTCATTTCTTGTCTTTCAGGATTTATTCTTGGTTTTATTTTGTTTATTTGATGAAAATGAACAACAATACACACCATGGAAACATTTTTGTTTGATTTGTGTCGAGTGAGATTTTCACCTAGAACCCAAAGGGCATCTTTTATGCTCATTTTTTGTCTTTCAGGATTTATTCTGGGTTTTATTTTGTTTATTTGATGAAAATGAACAAGAATACACACCATGGAAACATTTTTGTTTGATTTGTGTCGAGTGAGATTTTCACCTAGAACCCAAAGGGCATCTTTTATGCTCATTTTTTGTCTTTCAGGATTTATTCTGGGTTTTATTTTGTTTATTTGATGAAAATGAACAAGAATACACACCATGGAAACATTTTTGTTTGATTTGTGTCGATTGAGATTTTCACCTAGAACCCTAAGGGGGGGGTTTTGGCACTTTTCATGGAAAAATGTGAAAAATTAAAATTTCTAAAAATGAAATAAATGTCTTCTATACACCTCAAACATTCACTCTAAAACAGAAGATTGTTGTTTTTCGCAATATTTTTAGAAATTTGGGCTCTTTTAGTAACATTAACACTAGCGCTGAAGCATCTTTTATGCTCATTTCTTGTCTTTCAGGATTTATTCTGGGTTTTATTTTGTTTATTTGATGAAAATGAACAACAATACACACCATGGAAACATTTTTGTTTGATTTGTGTCGAGTGAGATTTTCACCTAGAACCCAAAGGGCATCTTTTATGCTCATTTTTTGTCTTTCAGGATTTATTTTGGGTTTTATTTTGTTTATTTGATGAAAATGAACAAGAATACACACCATGGAAACATTTTTGTTTGATTTGTGTCGAATGAGATTTTCACCTAGAACCCAAAGGGGGGGGTATTGGCACTTTTCATGGAAAAATGTGAAAAATTAAAATTTCTAAAAATGAAATAAATGTCTTCTATACACCTCAAACATTCACTCTAAAACAGAAGATTGTTGTTTTTCGCAATATTTTTAGAAATTTGGGCTCTTTTAGTAACATTAACACTAGCGCTGAAGCATCTTTTATGCTCATTTCTTGTCTTTCAGGATTTATTCTGGGTTTTATTTTGTTTATTTGATGAAAATGAACAACAATACACACCATGGAAACATTTTTGTTTGATTAGGGTTGAGTGAGATTTTCACCTAGAACCCAAAGGGGGGGGTATTGGCATTTTTCATGGAAAAATGTGAAAAATTAAAATTTCTAAAAATGAAATAAATGCCTTCTATACACCTCAAACATTCACTCTAAAACATAAGATTGTTGTTTTTCGCAATATTTTTAGAAATTTGGGCTCTTTTAGTAACATTAACACTACCGCTGAAGCGTCTTTTATGCTCATTTCTTGTCTTTCAGGATTTATTCTGGGTTTTATTTTGTTTATTTGATGAAAATGAACAACAATATACACCATGGAAACATTTTTGTTTGATTACGGTCGAGTGAGATTTTCACCTAGAACCCAAAGGGGGGGGGTATTGGCATTTTTCATGGAAAAATGTGAAAAATTAAAATTTCTAAAAATGAAATAAATGCCTTCTATACACCTCAAACATTCACTCTAAAACATAAGATTGTTGTTTTTCGCAATATTTTTAGAAATTTGGGCTCTTTTAGTAACATTAACACTACCGCTGAAGCGTCTTTTATGCTCATTTCTTGTCTTTCAGGATTTATTCTGGGTTTTATTTTGTTTATTTGATGAAAATGAACAACAATACACACCATGGAAACATTTTTGTTTGATTAGGGTCGAGTGAGATTTTCACCTAGAACCCAAAGGGGGGGGTATTGGCATTTTTCATGGAAAAATGTGAAAAATTAAAATTTCTAAAAATGAAATAAATGCCTTCTATACACCTCAAACATTCACTCTAAAACATAAGATTGTTGTTTTTCGCAATATTTTTAGAAATTTGGGCTCTTTTAGTCACCTTAAAACTAGCGCTGAAGCATCTTTTATGCTCATTTCTTGTCTTTCAGGATTTATTCTGGGTTTTATTTTGTTTATTTGATGAAAATGAACAACAATACACACCATGGAAACATTTTTGTTTGATTTGTGTCGAGTGAGATTTTCACCTAGAACCCAAAGGGCATCTTTTATGCTCATTTTTTGTCTTTCAGGATTTATTCTGGGTTTTATTTTGTTTATTTGATGAAAATGAACAAGAATACACACCATGGAAACATTTTTGTTTGATTTGTGTCGAGTGAGATTTTCACCTAGAACCCAAAGGGCATCTTTTATGCTCATTTTTTGTCTTTCAGGATTTATTCTGGGTTTTATTTTGTTTATTTGATGAAAATGAACAAGAATACACACCATGGAAACATTTTTGTTTGATTTGTGTCGATTGAGATTTTCACCTAGAACCCTAAGGGGGGGGTTTTGGCACTTTTCATGGAAAAATGTGAAAAATTAAAATTTCTAAAAATGAAATAAATGTCTTCTATACACCTCAAACATTCACTCTAAAACAGAAGATTGTTGTTTTTCGCAATATTTTTAGAAATTTGGGCTCTTTTAGTAACATTAACACTAGCGCTGAAGCATCTTTTATGCTCATTTCTTGTCTTTCAGGATTTATTCTGGGTTTTATTTTGTTTATTTGATGAAAATGAACAACAATACACACCATGGAAACATTTTTGTTTGATTTGTGTCGAGTGAGATTTTCACCTAGAACCCAAAGGGCATCTTTTATGCTCATTTTTTGTCTTTCAGGATTTATTCTGGGTTTTATTTTGTTTATTTGATGAAAATGAACAAGAATACACACCATGGAAACATTTTTGTTTGATTTGTGTCGATTGAGATTTTCACCTAGAACCCAAAGGGGGGGGTATTGGCACTTTTCATGGAAAAATGTGAAAAATTAAAATTTCTAAAAATGAAATAAATGTCTTCTATACACCTCAAACATTCACTCTAAAACAGAAGATTGTTGTTTTTCGCAATATTTTTAGAAATTTGGGCTCTTTTAGTAACATTAACACTAGCGCTGAAGCAACTTTTATGCTCATTTCTTGTCTTTCAGGATTTATTCTGGGTTTTATTTTGTTTATTTGATGAAAATGAACAACAATACACACCATAGAAACATTTTTGTTTGATTTGTGTCGAGTGAGATTTTCACCTAGAACCCAAAGGGCATCTTTTATGCTCATTTTTTGTCTTTCAGGATTTATTTTGGGTTTTATTTTGTTTATTTGATGAAAATGAACAAGAATACACACCATGGAAACATTTTTGTTTGATTTGTGTCGAATGAGATTTTCACCTAGAACCCAAAGGGGGGGGTATTGGCACTTTTCATGGAAAAATGTGAAAAATTAAAATTTCTAAAAATGAAATAAATGTCTTCTATACACCTCAAACATTCACTCTAAAACAGAAGATTGTTGTTTTTCGCAATATTTTTAGAAATTTGGGCTCTTTTAGTAACATTAACACTAGCGCTGAAGCATCTTTTATGCTCATTTCTTGTCTTTCAGGATTTATTCTGGGTTTTATTTTGTTTATTTGATGAAAATGAACAACAATACACACCATGGAAACATTTTTGTTTGATTAGGGTCGAGTGAGATTTTCACCTAGAACCCAAAGGGGGGGGTATTGGCATTTTTCATGGAAAAATGTGAAAAATTAAAATTTCTAAAAATGAAATAAATGCCTTCTATACACCTCAAACATTCACTCTAAAACATAAGATTGTTGTTTTTCGCAATATTTTTAGAAATTTGGGCTCTTTTAGTAACATTAACACTACCGCTGAAGCGTCTTTTATGCTCATTTTTTGTCTTTCAGGATTTATTCTGGGTTTTATTTTGTTTATTTGATGAAAATGAACAAGAATACACACCATGGAAACATTTTTGTTTGATTTGTGTCGAGTGAGATTTTCACCTAGAACCCAAAGGGCATCTTTTATGCTCATTTTTTGTCTTTCAGGATTTATTCTGGGTTTTATTTTGTTTATTTGATGAAAATGAACAAGAATACACACCATGGAAACATTTTTGTTTGATTTGTGTCGATTGAGATTTTCACCTAGAACCCTAAGGGGGGGGTTTTGGCACTTTTCATGGAAAAATGTGAAAAATTAAAATTTCTAAAAATGAAATAAATGTCTTCTATACACCTCAAACATTCACTCTAAAACAGATGATTGTTGTTTTTCGCAATATTTTTAGAAATTTGGGCTCTTTTAGTAACATTAAAACTAGCGCTGAAGCATCTTTTATGCTCATTTCTTGTCTTTCAGGATTTATTCTGGGTTTTATTTTGTTTATTTGATGAAAATGAACAACAATACACACCATGGAAACATTTTTGTTTGATTTGTGTCGAGTGAGATTTTCACCTAGAACCCAAAGGGCATCTTTTATCCTCATTTTTTGTCTTTCAGGATTTATTCTGGGTTTTATTTTGTTTATTTGATGAAAATGAACAAGAATACACACCATGGAAACATTTTTGTTTGATTTGTGTCGATTGAGATTTTCACCTAGAACCCAAAGGGGGGGGTATTGGCACTTTTCATGGAAAAATGTGAAAAATTAAAATTCCAAAAAATGAAATAAATGTCTTCTATACACCTCAAACATTCACTCTAAAACAGAAGATTGTTGTTTTTAGCAATATTTTTAGAAATTTGGGCTCTTTTAGTAACATTAACACTAGAGCTGAAGCATCTTTTATGCTCATTTCTTGTCTTTCAGGATTTATTTTGGGTTTTATTTTGTTTATTTGATGAAAATGAACAACAATACACACCATGGAAACATTTTTGTTTGATTAGGGTCGAGTGAGATTTTCACCTAGAACCCAAAGGGGGGGGTATTGGCACTTTTCATGGAAAAATGTGAAAAATTAAAATTTCTAAAAATGAAATAAATGCCTTCTATACACCTCAAACATTCACTCTAAAACATAAGATTGTTGTTTTTCGCAATATTTTTAGAAATTTGGGCTCTTTTAGTAACATTAACACTACCGCTGAAGCGTCTTTTATGCTCATTTCTTGTCTTTCAGGATTTATTCTGGGTTTTATTTTGTTTATTTGATGAAAATGAACAACAATACACACCATGGAAACATTTTTGTTTGATTAGGGTCGAGTGAGATTTTCACCTAGAACCCAAAGGGGGGGGGGTATTGGCATTTTTCATGGAAAAATGTGAAAAATTAAAATTTCTAAAAATGAAATAAATGCCTTCTATACACCTCAAACATTCACTCTAAAACAGAAGATTGTTGTTTTTCGCAATATTTTTAGAAATTTGGGCTCTTTTACTCACCTTAAAACTAGCGCTGAAGCATCTTTTATGCTCATTTCTTGTCTTTCAGGATTTATTCTGGGTTTTATTTTGTTTATTTGATGAAAATGAACAACAATACACACCATGGAAACATTTTTGTTTGATTTGTGTCGAGTGAGATTTTCACCTAGAACCCAAAGGGCATCTTTTATGCTCATTTTTTGTCTTTCAGGATTTATTCTGGGTTTTATTTTGTTTATTTGATGAAAATGAACAAGAATACACACCATGGAAACATTTTTGTTTGATTTGTGTCGATTGAGATTTTCACCTAGAACCCAAAGGGGGGGGTATTGGCACTTTTCATGGAAAAATGTGAAAAATTAAAATTTCTAAAAATGAAATAAATGTCTTCTATACACCTCAAACATTCACTCTAAAACAGAAGATTGTTGTTTTTCGCAATATTTTTAGAAATTTGGGCTCTTTTAGTAACATTAACACTAGCGCTGAAGCATCTTTTATGCTCATTTCTTGTCTTTCAGGATTTATTCTGGGTTTTATTTTGTTTATTTGATGAAAATGAACAACAATACACACCATAGAAACATTTTTGTTTGATTTGTGTCGAGTGAGATTTTCACCTAGAACCCAAAGGGCATCTTTTATGCTCATTTTTTGTCTTTCAGGATTTATTTTGGGTTTTATTTTGTTTATTTGATGAAAATGAACAAGAATACACACCATGGAAACATTTTTGTTTGATTTGTGTCGAATGAGATTTTCACCTAGAACCCAAAGGGGGGGGTATTGGCACTTTTCATGGAAAAATGTGAAAAATTAAAATTTCTAAAAATGAAATAAATGTCTTCTATACACCTCAAACATTCACTCTAAAACAGAAGATTGTTGTTTTTCGCAATATTTTTAGAAATTTGGGCTCTTTTAGTAACATTAACACTAGCGCTGAAGCATCTTTTATGCTCATTTCTTGTCTTTCAGGATTTATTCTGGGTTTTATTTTGTTTATTTGATGAAAATGAACAACAATACACACCATGGAAACATTTTTGTTTGATTAGGGTCGAGTGAGATTTTCACCTAGAACCCAAAGGGGGGGGTATTGGCATTTTTCATGGAAAAATGTGAAAAATTAAAATTTCTAAAAATGAAATAAATGCCTTCTATACACCTCAAACATTCACTCTAAAACATAAGATTGTTGTTTTTCGCAATATTTTTAGAAATTTGGGCTATTTTAGTAACATTAACACTACCGCTGAAGCGTCTTTTATGCTCATTTCTTGTCTTTCAGGATTTATTCTGGGTTTTATTTTGTTTATTTGATGAAAATGAACAACAATACACACCATGGAAACATTTTTGTTTGATTAGGGTCGAGTGAGATTTTCACCTAGAACCCAAAGGGGGGGGTATTGGCATTTTTCATCGAAAAATGTGAAAAATTAAAATTTCTAAAAATGAAATAAATGCCTTCTATACACCTCAAACATTCACTCTAAAACATAAGATTGTTGTTTTTCGCAATATTTTTAGAAATTTGGGCTCTTTTAGTAACATTAACACTACCGCTGAAGCGTCTTTTATGCTCATTTCTTGTCTTTCAGGATTTATTCTGGGTTTTATTTTGTTTATTTGATGAAAATGAACAAGAATACACACCATGGAAACATTTTTGTTTGATTTGTGTCGAGTGAGATTTTTACCTAGAACCCAAAGGGCATCTTTTATGCTCATTTTTTGTCTTTCAGGATTTATTCTGGGTTTTATTTTGTTTATTTGATGAAAATGAACAAGAATACACACCATGGAAACATTTTTGTTTGATTTGTGTCGATTGAGATTTTCACCTAGAACCCTAAGGGGGGGGTTTTGGCACTTTTCATGGAAAAATGTGAAAAATTAAAATTTCTAAAAATGAAATAAATGTCTTCTATACACCTCAAACATTCACTCTAAAACAGAAGATTGTTGTTTTTCGCAATATTTTTAGAAATTTGGGCTCTTTTAGTAACATTAACACTAGCGCTGAAGCATCTTTTATGCTCATTTCTTGTCTTTCAGGATTTATTCTGGGTTTTATTTTGTTTATTTGATGAAAATGAACAACAATACACACCATGGAAACATTTTTGTTTGATTTGTGTCGAGTGAGATTTTCACCTAGAACCCAAAGGGCATCTTTTATGCTCATTTTTTGTCTTTCAGGATTTATTCTGGGTTTTATTTTGTTTATTTGATGAAAATGAACAAGAATACACACCATGGAAACATTTTTGTTTGATTTGTGTCGATTGAGATTTTCACCTAGAACCCAAAGGGGGGGGTATTGGCACTTTTCATGGAAAAATGTGAAAAATTAAAATTTCTAAAAATGAAATAAATGTCTTCTATACACCTCAAACATTCACTCTAAAACAGAAGATTGTTGTTTTTCGCAATATTTTTAGAAATTTGGGCTCTTTTAGTAACATTAACACTACCGCTGAAGCGTCTTTTATGCTCATTTCTTGTCTTTCAGGATTTATTCTGGGTTTTATTTTGTTTATTTGATGAAAATGAACAACAATACACACCATGGAAACATTTTTGTTTGATTAGGGTCGAGTGAGATTTTCACCTAGAACCCAAAGGGGGGGGGGTATTGGCATTTTTCATGGAAAAATGTGAAAAATTAAAATTTCTAAAAATGAAATAAATGCCTTCTATACACCTCAAACATTCACTCTAAAACAGAAGATTGTTGTTTTTCGCAATATTTTTAGAAATTTGGGCTCTTTTAGTCACCTTAAAACTAGCGCTGAAGCATCTTTTATGCTCATTTCTTGTCTTTCAGGATTTATTCTGGGTTTTATTTTGTTTATTTGATGAAAATGAACTACAATACACACCATGGAAACATTTTTGTTTGATTTGTGTCGAGTGAGATTTTCACCTAGAACCCAAAGGGCATCTTTTATGCTCATTTTTTGTCTTTCAGGATTTATTCTGGGTTTTATTTTGTTTATTTGATGAAAATGAACAAGAATACACACCATGGAAACATTTTTGTTTGATTTGTGTCGATTGAGATTTTCACCTAGAACCCAAAGGGGGGGGTATTGGCACTTTTCATGGAAAAATGTGAAAAATTAAAATTTATAAAAATGAAATAAATGTCTTCTATACACCTCAAACATTCACTCTAAAACAGAAGATTGTTGTTTTTCGCAATATTTTTAGAAATTTGGGCTCTTTTGGTAACATTAACACTACCGCTGAAGCGTCTTTTATGCTCATTTCTTGTCTTTCTGGATTTATTCTGGGTTTTATTTTGTTTATTTGATGAAAATGAACAACAATACACACCATGGAAAATTTTTTGTTTGATTTGTGTCGAGTGAGATTTTCATCTAGAACCCAAAGGGAAAAATAGAAAAATGTGAAAATTAAAATTTCTAAAAATGAAATAAATGCCTTCTATACACCTCAAACATTCACTCTAAAAAAGAAGATTGTTGTTTTCGCAATATTTTTAGAAATTTGGGCTCTTTTAGTAACATTAACACAAGCGCTGAAGCGTCTTTTATGCTCATTTCTTGTCTTTCAGGATTTATTCTGGGTTTTATTTTGTTTATTTGATGAAAATGAACAACAATACACACCATGGAAACATTTTTGTTTGATTAGGGTCGAGTGAGATTTTCACCTAGAACCCAAAGGGGGGTATTGGCATTTTTCATGGAAAAATGTGAAAAATTAAAATTTCTAAAAATGAAATAAATGCCTTCTATACACCTCAAACATTCACTCTAAAACATAAGATTGTTGTTTTTCGCAATATTTTTAGAAATTTGGGCTCTTTTAGTAACATTAACACTACCGCTGAAGCGTCTTTTATGCTCATTTCTTGTCTTTCAGGATTTATTCTGGGTTTTATTTTGTTTATTTGATGAAAATGAACAACAATACACACCATGGAAACATTTTTGTTTGATTAGGGTCGAGTGAGATTTTCACCTAGAACCCAAAGGGGGGGGGTATTGGCATTTTTCATGGAAAAATGTGAAAAATTAAAATTTCTAAAAATGAAATAAATCCCTTCTATACACCTAAGTCATTCACTCTAAAACAGAAGATTGTTGTTTTTCGCAATATTTTTAGAAATTTGGGCTCTTTTAGTAACATTAACACTACCGCTGAAGCGTCTTTTATGCTCATTTCTTGTCTTTCTGGATTTATTCTGGGTTTTATTTTGTTTATTTGATGAAAATGAACAACAATACACACCATGGAAAATTTTTTGTTTGATTTGTGTCGAGTGAGATTTTCATCTAGAACCCAAAGGGAAAAATAGAAAAATGTGAAAAATTAAAATTTCTAAAAATGAAATAAATGCCTTCTATACACCTCAAACATTCACTCTAAAACAGAAGATTGTTGTTTTTCGCAATATTTTTAGAAATTTGGGCTCTTTTAGTAACATTAACACTACGCTGAAGCATCTTTTATGCTCATTTCTTGTCTTTCAGGATTTTTTCTGGGTTTTATTTTGTTTATTTGATGATAATGAACAACAATACATACCATGGAAACATTTTTGGTTGATTTGTGTCGAGTGAGATTTTCACCTAGAACCCAAAGGGGTGGGTATTGGCACTTTTCATGGAAAAATGTGAAAAATTAAAATTTCTAAAAATGAAATAAATGTCTTCTATACACCTCAAACATTCACTCTAAAACAGAAGATTGTTGTTTTTCGCAATATTTTTAGAAATTTGGGCTCTTTTAGTAACATTAACACTAGCGCTGAAGCATCTTTTATGCTCATTTCTTGTCTTTCAGGATTTATTCTGGGTTTTATTTTGTTTATTTGATGAAAATGAACAACAATACACACCATAGAAACATTTTTGTTTGATTTGTGTCGAGTGAGATTTTCACCTAGAACCCAAAGGGCATCTTTTATGCTCATTTTTTGTCTTTCAGGATTTATTTTGGGTTTTATTTTGTTTATTTGATGAAAATGAACAAGAATACACACCATGGAAACATTTTTGTTTGATTTGTGTCGAATGAGATTTTCACCTAGAACCCAAAGGGGGGGGGTATTGGCTCTTTTCATGAAAAAATGTGAAAAATTAAAATTTCTAAAAATGAAATAAATGCCTTCTATACACCTCAAACATTCACTCTAAAACAGAAGATTGTTGTTTTTCGCAATATTTTTAGAAATTTGGGCTCTTTTAGTAACATTAACACTACCGCTGAAGCGTCTTTTATGCTCATTTCTTGTCTTTCTGGATTTATTCTGGGTTTTATTTTGTTTATTTGATGAAAATGAACAACAATACACACCATGGAAAATTTTTTGTTTGATTTGTGTCGAGTGAGATTTTCATCTAGAACCCAAAGGGAAAAATAGAAAAATGTGAAAAATTAAAATTTCTAAAAATGAAATAAATGCCTTCTATACACCTCAAACATTCACTCTAAAACAGAAGATTGTTGTTTTTCGCAATATTTTTAGAAATTTGGGCTCTTTTAGTAACATTAACACTACGCTGAAGCATCTTTTATGCTCATTTCTTGTCTTTCAGGATTTTTTCTGGGTTTTATTTTGTTTATTTGATGATAATGACCAACAATACATACCATGGAAACATTTTTGGTTGATTTGTGTCGAGTGAGATTTTCATCTAGAACCCAAAGGGGGGGGTATTGGCACTTTTCATGGAAAAATGTGAAAAATTAAAATTTCTTAAAATGAAATAAATGTCTTCTATATACCTCAAACATTCACTCTAAAACAGAAGATTGTTGTTTTTCGCAATATTTTTAGAAATTTGGGCTCTTTTAGTAACATTAACACTACCGCTGAAGCGTCTTTTATGCTCATTTCTTGTCTTTCAGGATTTATTCTGGGTTTTATTTTGTTTATTTGATGAAAATGAATAAGAAAATCACACCATGGAAACATTTTTGTTTGATTTGTGTCGAGTGAGATTTTCACCTAGAACCCAAAGGGGTGGGTATTGGCACTTTTCATGGAAAAATGTGAAAAATTAAAATTTCTAAAAATGAAATAAATGTCTTCTATACACCTCAAAAATTCACTCTAAAACAGAAGATTGTTGTTTTTCGCAATATTTTTAGAAATTTGGGCTCTTTTAGTAACATTAACACTAGCGCTGAAGCATCTTTTATGCTCATTTCTTGTCTTTCAGGATTTATTCTGGGTTTTATTTTGTTTATTTGATGAAAATGAACAACAATACACACCATAGAAACATTTTTGTTTGATTTGTGTCGAGTGAGATTTTCACCTAGAACCCAAAGGGCATCTTTTATGCTCATTTTTTGTCTTTCAGGATTTATTTTGGGTTTTATTTTGTTTATTTGATGAAAATGAACAAGAATACACACCATGGAAACATTTTTGTTTGATTTGTGTCGAATGAGATTTTCACCTAGAACCCAAAGGAGGGGGTATTGGCACTTTTCATGGAAAAATGTGAAAAATTAAAATTTCTAAAAATGAAATAAATGTCTTCTATACACCTCAAACATTCACTCTAAAACAGAAGATTGTTGTTTTTCGCAATATTTTCAGAAATTTGGGCTCTTTTAGTAACATTAACACAAGCGCTGAAGCATCTTTTATGCTCATTTCTTGTCTTTCAGGATTTATTCTGGGTTTTATTTTGTTTATTTGATGAAAATGAACAACAATACACACCATGGAAACATTTTTGTTTGATTAGGGTCGAGTGAGATTTTCACCTAGAACCCAAAGGGGGGTATTGGCATTTTTCATGGAAAAATGTGAAAAATTAAAATTTCTAAAAATGAAATAAATGCCTTCTATACACCTCAAACATTCACTCTAAAACATAAGATTGTTGTTTTTCGCAATATTTTTAGAAATTTGGGCTCTTTTAGTAACATTAACACTACCGCTGAAGCGTCTTTTATGCTCATTTCTTGTCTTTCAGGATTTATTCTGGGTTTTATTTTGTTTATTTGATGAAAATGAACAACAATACACACCATGGAAACATTTTTGTTTGATTAGGGTCGAGTGAGATTTTCACCTAGAACCCAAAGGGGGGGGGTATTGGCATTTTTCATGGAAAAATGTGAAAAATTAAAATTTCTAAAAATGAAATAAATGCCTTCTATACACCTCAAACATTCACTCTAAAACAGAAGATTGTTGTTTTTTTCGCAATATTTTAGAAAATTTGGGCTCTTTTAGTAACATTAACACTACCGCTGAAGCGTCTTTTATGCTCATTTCTTGTCTTCAGGATTTATTCTGGTTTTATTTTGTTTATTTGATGAAAATGAACAACAATACACACCATGGAAACATTTTTGTTTGATTAGGGTCGAGTGAGATTTTCACCTAGAACCCAAAGGGGGGTATTGGCATTTTTCATGGAAAAATGTGAAAATTAAAATTTCTAAAAATGAAATAAATGCCTTCTATACACCTCAAACATTCACTCTAAAACATAAGATTGTTGTTTCTTCGCAATATTTTTAGAAATTTGGGCTCTTTTAGTAACATTAACACTACCGCTGAAGCGTCTTTTATGCTCATTTCTTGTCTTTCAGGATTTATTCTGGGTTTTATTTTGTTTATTTGATGAAAATGAATAAGAAAATCACACCATGGAAACATTTTTGTTTGATTTGTGTCGAGTGAGATTTTCACCTAGAACCCAAAGGGGGGGGTATTGGCACTTTTCATGGAAAAATGTGAAAATTAAAATTTCTAAAAATGAAATAAATGCCTTCTATACACCTCAAACATTCACTCTAAAACATATGATTGTTGTTTTTCGCAATATTTTTAGAAATTTGGGCTCTTTTAGTCACCTTAAAACTAGCGCTGAAGCATCTTTTACGCTCATTTCTTGTCTTTCAGGATTTATTCTGGGTTTTATTTTGTTTATTTGATGAAAATGAACAACAATACACACCATGGAAACATTTTTGTTTGATTTGTGTCGAGTGAGATTTTCACCTAGAACCCAAAGGGGGGGGGGTATTGGCACTTTTCATGGAAAAATGTGAAAAATTAAAATTTCTAAAAATGAAATAAATGCCTTCTATACACCTCAAACATTCACTCTAAAACAGAAGATTGTTGTTTTTCGCAATATTTTTAGAAATTTGGGCTCTTTTAGTAACATTAACACTACCGCTGAAGCATCTTTTATGCTCTTTTCTTGTCTTTCAGGATTTATTCTGGGTTACATTTTGTTTATTTGATGAAAATGAACAACAATACACATGATGGAAACATTTTTGTTTGATTTGTGTCGAGTGAGATTTTCACCTTGAACCCAAAGGGGGGGGTATTGGCACTTTTCTTGTAAAAATGTGGAAAATTAAAATTTCTAAAAATGAAATAAATGCCTTCTATACACCTCAAACATTCACTCTAAAACAGAAGATTGTTGTTTTTCGCAATATTTTTAGAAATTTGGGCTCTTTTAGTACATTAACACTACCGCTGAAGCGTCTTTTATGCTCATTTCTTGTCTTTCAGGATTTATTCTGGGTTTTATTTTGTTTATTTGATGAAAATGAACAACAATACACACCATGGAAACATTTTTGTTTGATTTGTGTCGAGTGAGATATTCACCTAGAACCCAAAGGGGGGGTAAGGCACTTTTCATGGAAAAATGTGAAAAATTAAAATTTCTAAAAATGAAATAAATGCCTTCTATACACCTCAAACATTCACTCTAAAATAGAAGATTGTTGTTTTTCGCAATATTTTTAGAAATTTGGGCTCTTTTAGTACCATTAACACTACCGCTGAAGCATCTTTTATGCTCTTTTCTTGGCTTTCAGGATTTATTCTGGGTTTTATTTTGTTTATTTGATGAAAATGAACAACAATACACATGATGGAAACATTTTTGTTTGATTTGTGTCGAGTGAGATTTTAACCTTGAACCCAAAGGGGGGGGTATTGGCACTTTTCTTGAAAAAATGTGAAAAATTAAAATTTCTAAAAATGAAATAAATGCCTTCTATACACCTCAAACATTCACTTTAAAACAAGATTGTTGTTTTTCGCACTATTTTTAGAAATTTGGGCTCTTTTAGTAACTTTAACACTACGCTGAAGCGTCTTTTATGCTCATTTCTTGTCTTTTAGGATTTATTCTGGGTTTTATTTTGTTTATTTGATGAAAATGAACAACAATACACACCATGGAAACATTTTTTTTGATTTGTGTCGAGTGAAATTTTCACCTAGAACCCAAAAGGGGGGGTATTGGCACTTTTCATGGAAAAATGTGAAAAATTAAAATTTCTAAAAATGAAATAAATGCCTTCTATACACCTCAAACATTCACTCTAAAACAGAAGATTGTTGTTTTTCGCAATATTTTTAGAAATTTGGGCTCTTTTAGTAACATTAACACTACCGCTGAAGCGTCTTTTATGCTCATTTCTTGTTTTTCAGGATTTATTCTGGGTTTTATTTTGTTTATTTGATGAAAATGAACAACAATACACACCATGGAAACATTTTTGTTTGATTAGGGTCGAGTGAGATTTTCACCTAGAACCCAAAGGGGGGGTATTGGCATTTTTCATGGAAAAATGTGAAAAATTAAAATTTCTAAAAATGAAATAAATGCCTTCTATACACCTCAAACATTCACTCTAAAACATAAGATTGTTGTTTTTCGCAATATTTTTAGAAATTTGGGCTCTTTTAGTAACATTAACACTACCGCTGAAGCGTCTTTTATGCTCATTTCTTGTCTTTCAGGATTTATTCTGGGTTTCATTTTTTTTATTTGATGAAAATGAACAACAATACACATGATGGAAACATTTTTGTTTGATTTGTGTCGAGTGAGATTTTCACCTTGAACCCAAAGGGGGGGGTATTGGCACTTTTCTTGTAAAAATGTGAAAAATTAAAATTTCTAAAAATGAAATAAATGCCTTCTATACACCTCAAACATTCACTCTAAAACAGAAGATTGTTGTTTTTCGCAATATTTTTAGAAATTTGGGCTCTTTTAGTAACATTAACACTACCGCTGAAGCGTCTTTTATGCTCATTTCTTGTCTTTCAGGATTTATTCTGGGTTTTATTTTGTGTATTTGATGAAAATGAACAACAATACACACCATGGAAACATTTTTGTTTGATTTGTGTCGAGTGAGATATTCACCTAGAACCCAAAGGGGGGGTAAGGCACTTTTCATGGAAAAATGTGAAAAATTAAAATTTCTAAAAATGAAATAAATGCCTTCTATACACCTCAAACATTCACTCTAAAACAGAAGATTGTTGTTTTTCGCAATATTTTTAGAAATTTGGGCTCTTTTAGTACCATTAACACTACCGCTGAAGCATTTTTTATGCTCTTTTCTTGTCTTTCAGGATTTATTCTGGGTTTTATTTTGTTTATTTGATGAAAATGAACAACAATACACATGATGGAAACATTTTTGTTTGATTTGTGTCGAGTGAGATTTTCACCTTGAACCCAAAGGGGGGGGTATTGGCACTTTTCTTGTAAAAATGTGAAAAATTAAAATTTCTAAAAATGAAATAAATGCCTTCTATACACCTCAGACATTCACTCTAAAACAAGATTGTTGTTTTTCGCAATATTTTTAGAAATTTGGGCTCTTTTAGTAACATTAACACTACCGCTGAAGCGTCTTTTATGCTCATTTCTTGTCTTTTAGGATTTATTCTGGGTTTTATTTTGTTTATTTGATGAAAATGAACAACAATACACACCATGGAAACATTTTTGTTTGATTTGTGTCGAGTGAGATTTTCACCTAGAACCCAAAGGGGGGGTATTGGCACTTTTCATGGAAAAATGTGAAAAATTAAAATTTCTAAAAATGAAATAAATGCCTTCTATACACCTCAAACATTCACTCTAAAACAGAAGATTGTTGTTTTTCGCAATATTTTTAGAAATTTGGGCTCTTTTAGTAACATTAACACTACCGCTGAAGCGTCTTTTATGCTCATTTCTTGTCTTTCAGGATTTATTCCGGGTTTTATTTTGTTTATTTGATGAAAATGAACAACAATACATACCATGGAAACATTTTTGTTTGATTAGGGTCGAGTGAGATTTTCACCTAGAACCCAAAGGGGGGGGGTATTGGCATTTTTCATGGAAAAATGTGAAAAATTAAAATTTCTAAAAATGAAATAAATGCCTTCTATACACCTCAAACATTCACTCTAAAACATAAGATTGTTTTTTTTCGCAATATTTTTAGAAATTTGGGCTCTTTTAGTAACATTAACATTACCGCTGAAGCGTCTTTTATGCTCATTTCTTGTCTTTCAGGATTTATTCTGGGTTTTATTTTGTTTATTTGATGAAAATGAACAACAATACACACCATGGAAACATTTTTGTTTGATTAGGGTCGAGTGAGATTTTCACCTAGAACCCAAAGGGGGGGGTATTGGCATTTTTCATGAAAAAATGTGAAAAATTAAAATTTCTAAAAATGAAATAAATGCCTTCTATACACCTCAAACATTCACTCTAAAACAGAAGATTGTTGTTTTTCGCAATATTTTTAGAAATTTGGGCTCTTTTAGTAACCTTAACACTAGCGCTGAAGCATCTTTTATGCTCATTTCTTGTCTTTCAGGATTTATTCTGGGTTTTATTTTGTTTATTTGATGAAAATGAACAACAATACACACCATGGAAACATTTTTGTTTGATTTGTGTCGAGTGAGATTTTCACCTAGAACCCAAAGGCATCTTTTATGCACTTTTTTGTCTTTCAGGATTTATTCTGGGTTTTATTTGTTTATTTGATGAAAATGAACAAGAATACACACCATGGAAACATTTTTGTTTGATTTGTGTCGATTGAGATTTTCACCTAGAACCCAAAGGGGGGGGTATTGGCACTTTTCATGGAAAAAATGTGAAAAATTAAAATTTCTAAAAATGAAATAAATGTCTTCTATACACCTCAAACATTCACTCTAAAACAGAAGATTGTTGTTTTTCGCAATATTTTTAGAAATTTGGGCTCTTTTAGTAACAAATAACACTAGCGCTGAAGCATCTTTTATGCTCATTTCTTGTCTTTCAGGATTTATTCTGGGTTTTATTTTGTTTATTTGATGAAAATGAACAACAATACACACCATGGAAACATTTTTGTTTGATTTGTGTCGAGTGAGATTTTCACCTAGAACCCAAAGGGCATCTTTTATGCTCATTTTTTGTCTTTCAGGATTTATTTTGGGTTTTATTTTGTTTATTTGATGAAAATGAACAAGAATACACATCATGGAAACATTTTTGTTTGATTTGTGTCGAATGAGATTTTCACCTAGAACCCAAAGGGGGGGGTATTGGCACTTTTCATGGAAAAATGTGAAAAATTAAAATTTCTAAAAATGAAATAAATGTCTTCTATACACCTCAAACATTCACTCTAAAACAGAAGATTGTTGTTTTTCGCAATATTTTTAGAAATTTGGGCTCTTTTAGTAACATTAACACTAGCGCTGAAGCATCTTTTATGCTCATTTCTTGTCTTTCAGGATTTATTCTGGGTTTTATTTTGTTTATTTGATGAAAATGAACAACAATACACACCATGGAAACATTTTTGTTTGATTAGGGTCGAGTGAGATTTTCACCTAGAACCCAAAGGGGGGGGTATTGGCACTTTTCATGGAAAAATGTGAAAAATTAAAATTTCTAAAAATGAAATAAATGCCTTCTATACACCTCAAACATTCACTCTAAAACAGAAGATTGTTGTTTTTCGCAATATTTTTAGAAATTTGGGCTCTTTTAGTAACCTTAACACTAGCGCTGAAGCATCTTTTATGCTCATTTCTTGTCTTTCAGGATTTATTCTGGGTTTTATTTTGTTTATTTGATGAAAATGAACAACAATACACACCATGGAAACATTTTTTTTGATTTGTGTCGAGTGAGATTTTCACCTAGAACCCAAAGGGGGGGGTATTGGCACTTTTCATGGAAAAATGTGAAAAATTAAAATTTCTAAAAATGAAATAAATGCCTTCTATACACCTCAAACATTCACTCTAAAACAGAAGATTATTGTTTTTCGCAATATTTTTAGAAATTTGGGCTCTTTTAGTAACATTAACACTACCGCTGAAGCGTCTTTTATGCTCATTTCTTGTTTTTCAGGATTTATTCTGGGTTTTATTTTGTTTATTTGATGAAAATGAACAACAATACACACCATGGAAACATTTTTGTTTGATTAGGGTCGAGTGAGATTTTCACCTAGAACCCAAAGGGGGGGTATTGGCATTTTTCATGGAAAAATGTGAAAAATTAAAATTTCTAAAAATGAAATAAATGCCTTCTATACACCTCAAACATTCACTCTAAAACATAAGATTGTTGTTTTTCGCAATATTTTTAGAAATTTGGGCTCTTTTAGTAACATTAACACTACCGCTGAAGCGTCTTTTATGCTCATTTCTTGTCTTTCAGGATTTATTCTGGGTTTCATTTTTTTTATTTGATGAAAATGAACAACAATACACATGATGGAAACATTTTTGTTTGATTTGTGTCGAGTGAGATTTTCACCTTGAACCCAAAGGGGGGGGTATTGGCACTTTTCTTGTAAAAATGTGAAAAATTAAAATTTCTAAAAATGAAATAAATGCCTTCTATACACCTCAAACATTCACTCTAAAACAGAAGATTGTTGTTTTTCGCAATATTTTTAGAAATTTGGGCTCTTTTAGTAACATTAACACTACCGCTGAAGCGTTTTTTATGCTCATTTCTTGTCTTTCAGGATTTATTCTGGGTTTTATTTTGTGTATTTGATGAAAATGAACAACAATACACACCATGGAAACATTTTTTTTTGATTTGTGTCGAGTGAGATATTCACCTAGAACCCAAAGGGGGGGGTATTGGCACTTTTCATGGAAAAATGTGAAAAATTAAAATTTCTAAAAATGAAATAAATGCCTTCTATACACCTCAAACATTCACTCTAAAACAGAAGATTGTTGTTTTTCGCAATATTTTTAGAAATTTGGGCTCTTTTAGTAACATTAACACTACCGCTGAAGCGTCTTTTATGCTCATTTCTTGTTTTTCAGGATTTATTCTGGGTTTTATTTTGTTTATTTGATGAAAATGAACAACAATACACATGATGGAAACATTTTTGTTTGATTTGTGTCGAGTGAGATTTTCACCTTGAACCCAAAGGGGGGGGTATTGGCACTTTTCTTGTAAAAATGTGAAAAATTAAAATTTCTAAAAATGAAATAAATGCCTTCTATACACCTCAAACATTCACTCTAAAACAAGATTGTTGTTTTTCGCAATATTTTTAGAAATTTGGGCTCTTTTAGTAACATTAACACTACCGCTGAAGCGTCTTTTATGCTCATTTCTTGTCTTTTAGGATTTATTCTGGGTTTTATTTTGTTTATTTGATGAAAATGAACAACAATACACACCATGGAAACATTTTTGTTTGATTTGTGTCGAGTGAGATTTTCACCTAGAACCCAAAGGGGGGGTATTGGCATTTTTCATGGAAAAATGTGAAAAATTAAAATTTCTAAAAATGAAATAAATGCCTTCTATACACCTCAAACATTCACTCTAAAACATAAGATTGTTGTTTTTCGCAATATTTTTAGAAATTTGGGCTCTTTTAGTAACATTAACACTACCGCTGAAGCGTCTTTTATGCTCATTTCTTGTCTTTCAGGATTTATTCTGGGTTTTATTTTGTTTATTTGATGAAAATGAACAACAATACACACCATGGAAACATTTTTGTTTGATTAGGGTCGAGTGAGATTTTCACCTAGAACCCAAAGGGGGGGGTATTGGCATTTTTCATGGAAAAATGTGAAAAATTAAAATTTCTAAAAATGAAATAAATGCCTTCTATACACCTCAAACATTCACTCTAAAACAGAAGATTGTTGTTTTTCGCAATATTTTTAGAAATTTGGGCTCTTTTAGTAACATTAACACTACCGCTGAAGCGTCTTTTATGCTCATTTCTTGTCTTTCAGGATTTATTCTGGGTTTTATTTTGTTTATTTGATGAAAATGAACAACAATACACACCATGGAAACATTTTTGTTTGATTAGGGTCGAGTGAGATTTTCACCTAGAACCCAAAGGGGGGGGTATTGGCATTTTTCATGAAAAAATGTGAAAAATTAAAATTTCTAAAAATGAAATAAATGCCTTCTATACACCTCAAACATTCACTCTAAAACAGAAGATTGTTGTTTTTCGCAATATTTTTAGAAATTTGGGCTCTTTTAGTAACCTTAACACTAGCGCTGAAGCATCTTTTATGCTCATTTCTTGTCTTTCAGGATTTATTATGGGTTTTATTTTGTTTATTTGATGAAAATGAACAACAATACACACCATGGAAACATTTTTGTTTGATTTGTGTCGAGTGAGATTTTCACCTAGAACCCAAAGGGCATCTTTTATGCACATTTTTTGTCTTTCAGGATTTATTCTGGGTTTTATTTTGTTTATTTGATGAAAATGAACAAGAATACACACCATGGAAACATTTTTGTTTGATTTGTGTCGAATGAGATTTTCACCTAGAACCCAAAGGGGGGGGTATTGGCACTTTTCATGGAAAAATGTGAAAAATTAAAATTTCTAAAAATGAAATAAATGTCTTCTATACACCTCAAACATTCACTCTAAAACAGAAGATTGTTGTTTTTCGCAATATTTTTAGAAATTTGGGCTCTTTTAGTAACATTAACACTAGCGCTGAAGCATCTTTTATGCTCATTTCTTGTCTTTCAGGATTTATTCTGGGTTTTATTTTGTTTATTTGATGAAAATGAACAACAATACACACCATGGAAACATTTTTGTTTGATTAGGGTCGAGTGAGATTTTCACCTAGAACCCAAAGGGGGGGGTATTGGCATTTTTCATGGAAAAATGTGAAAAATTAAAATTTCTAAAAATGAAATAAATGCCTTCTATACACCTCAAACATTCACTCTAAAACATAAGATTGTTGTTTTTCGCAATATTTTTAGAAATTTGGGCTCTTTTAGTAACATTAATACTACCGCTGAAGCGTCTTTTATGCTCATTTCTTGTCTTTCAGGATTTATTCTGGGTTTTATTTTGTTTATTTGATGAAAATGAACAACAATAAACACCATGGAAACATTTTTGTTTGATTAGGGTCGAGTGAGATTTTCACCTAGAACCCAAAGGGGGGTATTGGCATTTTTCATGGAAAAATGTGAAAAATTAAAATTTCTAAAAATGAAATAAATGCCTTCTATACACCTCAAACATTCACTCTAAAACATAAGATTGTTGTTTTTCGCAATATTTTTAGAAATTTGGGCTCTTTTAGTAACATTAACACTACCGCTGAAGCGTCTTTTATGCTCATTTCTTGTCTTTCAGGATTTATTCTGGGTTTTATTTTGTTTATTTGATGAAAATGAACAACAATATACACCATGGAAACATTTTTGTTTGATTACGGTCGAGTGAGATTTTCACCTAGAACCCAAAGGGGGGGGTATTGGCATTTTTCATGGAAAAATGTGAAAAATTAAAATTTCTAAAAATGAAATAAATGCCTTCTATACACCTCAAACATTCACTCTAAAACATAAGATTGTTGTTTTTCGCAATATTTTTAGAAATTTGGGCTCTTTTAGTAACATTAACACTACCGCTGAAGCGTCTTTTATGCTCATTTCTTGTCTTTCAGGATTTATTCTGGGTTTTATTTTGTTTATTTGATGAAAATGAACAACAATACACACCATGGAAACATTTTTGTTTGATTTGTGTCGAGTGAGATTTTCACCTAGAACCCAAAGGGCATCTTTTATGCTCATTTTTTGTCTTTCAGGATTTATTCTGGGTTTTATTTTGTTTATTTGATGAAAATGAACAAGAATACACACCATGGAAACATTTTTGTTTGATTTGTGTCGATTGAGATTTTCACCTAGAACCCAAAGGGGGGGGGGGTATTGGCACTTTTCATGGAAAAATGTGAAAAATTAAAATTTCTAAAAATGAAATAAATGTCTTCTATACACCTCAAACATTCACTCTAAAACAGAAGATTGTTGTTTTTCGCAATATTTTTAGAAATTTGGGCTCTTTTAGTAACATTAACACTAGCGCTGAAGCATCTTTTATGCTCATTTCTTGTCTTTCAGGATTTATTCTGGGTTTTATTTTGTTTATTTGATGAAAATGTACAACAATACACACCATGGAAACATTTTTGTTTGATTTGTGTCGAGTGAGATTTTCACCTAGAACCCAAAGGGCATCTTTTATGCTCATTTTTTGTCTTTCAGGATTTATTTTGGGTTTTATTTTGTTTATTTGATGAAAATGAACAAGAATACACACCATGGAAACATTTTTGTTTGATTTGTGTCGAATGAGATTTTCACCTAGAACCCAAAGGGGGGGGTATTGGCACTTTTCATGGAAAAATGTGAAAAATTAAAGTTTCTAAAAATGAAATAAATGTCTTGTATACACCTCAAACATTCACTCTAAAACATAAGATTGTTGTTTTTCGCAATATTTTTAGAAATTTGGGCTCTTTTAGTAACATTGACACTAGCGCTGAAGCATCTTTTATGCTCATTTCTTGTCTTTCAGGATTTATTCTGGGTTTTATTTTGTTTATTTGATGAAAATGAACAACAATACACACCATGGAAACATTTTTGTTTGATTAGGGTCCAGTGAGATTTTCACCTAGAACCCAAAGGGGGGGGGGTATTGGCACTTTTCATGGAAAAATGTGAAAAATTAAAATTTCTAAAAATGAAATAAATGCCTTCTATACACCTCAAACATTCACTCCAAAACATAAGATTGTTGTTTTTCGCAATATTTTTAGAAATTTGGGCTCTTTTAGTCACCTTAAAACTAGCGCTGAAGCGTCTTTTATGCTCATTTCTTGTCTTTCAGGATATATTCTGGGTTTTATTTTGTTTATTTGATGAAAATGAACAACAATACACACCATGGAAACATTTTTGTTTGATTAGGGTCGAGTGAGATTTTCACCTAGAACCCAAAGGGGTGGGTATTGGCATTTTTCATGGAAAAATGTGCAAAATTAAAATTTCTAAAAATGAAATAAATGCCTTCTATACACCTCAAACATTCACTCTAAAACATAAGATTGTTGTTTTTCGCAATATTTTTAGAAATTTGGGCACTTTTAGTAACATTAACACTAGTGCTGAAGCGTCTTTTATGCTCATTTCTTGTCTTTCAGGATTTATTCTGGGTTTTATTTTGTTTATTTGATGAAAATGAACAACAATACACACCATGGAAACATTTTTGTTTGATTAGGGTCGAGTGAGATTTTCACCTAGAACCCAAAGGGGGGGGTATTGGCATTTTTCATGGAAAAATGTGAAAAATTAAAATTTCTAAAAATGAAATAAATGCCTTCTATACACCTCAAACATTCACTCTAAAACATAAGATTGTTGTTTTTCGCAATATTTTTAGAAATTTGGGCTCTTTTAGTCACCTTAAAACTAGCGCTGAAGCATCTTTTATGCTCATTTCTTGTCTTTCAGGATTTATTCTGGGTTTTATTTTGTTTATTTGATGAAAATGAACAACAATACACACCATGGAAACATTTTTGTTTGATTTGTGTCGAGTGAGATTTTCACCTAGAACCCAAAGGGCATCTTTTATGCTCATTTTTTGTCTTTCAGGATTTATTCTGGGTTTTATTTTGTTTATTTGATGAAAATGAACAAGAATACACACCATGGAAACATTTTTGTTTGATTTGTGTCGATTGAGATTTTCACCTAGAACCCAAAGGGGGGGGTATTGGCACTTTTCATGGAAAAATGTGAAAAATTAAAATTTCTAAAAATGAAATAAATGTCTTCTATACACCTCAAACATTCACTCTAAAACAGAAGATTGTTGTTTTTCGCAATATTTTTAGAAATTTGGGCTCTTTTAGTAACATTAACACTAGCGCTGAAGCATCTTTTATGCTCATTTCTTGTCTTTCAGGATTTATTCTGGGTTTTATTTTGTTTATTTGATGAAAATGAACAACAATACACACCATGGAAACATTTTTGTTTGATTTGTGTCGAGTGAGATTTTCACCTAGAACCTAAAGGGCATCTTTTATGCTCATTTTTTGTCTTTCAGGATTTATTCTGGGTTTTATTTTGTTTATTTGATGAAAATGAACAAGAATACACACCATGGAAACATTTTTGTTTGATTTGTGTCGATTGAGATTTTCACCTAGAACCCAAAGGGGGGGGTATTGGCACTTTTCATGGAAAAATGTGAAAAATTAAAATTTCTAAAAATGAAATAAATGCCTTCTATACACCTCAAACATTCACTCTAAAACATAAGATTGTTGTTTTTCGCAATATTTTTAGAAATTTGGGCTCTTTTAGTAACATTAACACTACCGCTGAAGCGTCTTTTATGCTCATTTCTTGTCTTTCAGGATTTATTCTGGGTTTTATTTTGTTTTTTTGATGAAAATGAACAACAATACACACCATGGAAACATTTTTGTTTGATTAGGGTCGAGTGAGATTTTCACCTAGAACCCAAAGGGGGGGGTATTGGCATTTTTCATGGAAAAATGTGAAAAATTAAAATTTCTAAAAATGAAATAAATGCCTTCTATACACCTCAAACATTCACTCTAAAACATAAGATTGTTGTTTTTCGCAATATTTTTAGAAATTTGGGCTCTTTTAGTCACCTTAAAACTAGCGCTGAAGCATCTTTTATGCTCATTTCTTGTCTTTCAGGATTTATTCTGGGTTTTATTTTGTTTATTTGATGAAAATGAACAACAATACACACCATGGAAACATTTTTGTTTGATTTGTGTCGAGTGAGATTTTCACCTAGAACCCAAAGGGCATCTTTTATGCTCATTTTTTGTCTTTCAGGATTTATTCTGGGCTTTATTTTGTTTATTTGATGAAAATGAACAAGAATACACACCATGGAAACATTTTTGTTTGATTTGTGTCGATTGAGATTTTCACCTAGAACCCAAAGGGGGAGGTATTGGCACTTTTCATGGAAAAATGTGAAAAATTAAAATTTCTAAAAATGAAATAAATGTCTTCTATACACCTCAAACATTCACTCTAAAACAGAAGATTGTTGTTATTCGCAATATTTTTAGAAATTTGGGCTCTTTTAGTAACATTAACACTAGCGCTGAAGCATCTTTTATGCTCATTTCTTGTCTTTCAGGATTTATTCTGGGTTTTATTTTGTTTATTTGATGAAAATGAACAACAATACACACCATGGAAACATTTTTGTTTGATTTGTGTCGAGTGAGATTTTCACCTAGAACCCAAAGGGCATCTTTTATGCTCATTTCTTGTCTTTCAGGATTTATTCTGGGTTTTATTTTGTTTATTTGATGAAAATGAACAACAATACACACCATGGAAACATTTTTGTTTGATTTGTGTCGAGTGAGATTTTCACCTAGAACCCAAAGGGCATCTTTTATGCTCATTTTTTGTCTTTCAGGATTTATTCTGGGTTTTATTTTGTTTATTTGATGAAAATGAACAAGAATACACACCATGGAAACATTTTTGTTTGATTTGTGTCGATTGAGATTTTCACCTAGAACCCAAAGGGGGGGGTATTGGCACTTTTCATGGAAAAATGTGAAAAATTAAAATTTCTAAAAATGAAATAAATGCCTTCTTTACACCTCAAACATTCACTCTAAAACATAAGATTGTTGTTTTTCGCAATATTTTTAGAAATTTGGGCTCTTTTAGTAACATTAACACTACCGCTGAAGCGTCTTTTATGCTCATTTCTTGTCTTTCAGGATTTATTCTGGGTTTTATTTTGTTTATTTGATGAAAATGAACAACAATACACACCATGGAAACATTTTTGTTTGATTTGTGTCGAGTGAGATTTTCACCTAGAACCCAAAGGGCATCTTTTATGCTCATTTTTTGTCTTTCAGGATTTATTCTGGGTTTTATTTTGTTTATTTGATGAAAATGAACAAGAATACACACCATGGAAACATTTTTGTTTGATATGTGTCGATTGAGATTTTCACCTAGAACCCAAAGGGGGGGGTATTGGCACTTTTCATGGAAAAATGTGAAAAATTAAAATTTCTAAAAATGAAATAAATGTCTTCTATACACCTCAAACATTCACTCTAAAACAGAAGATTGTTGTTATTCGCAATATTTTTAGAAATTTGGGCTCTTTTAGTAACATTAACACTAGCGCTGAAGCATCTTTTATGCTCATTTCTTGTCTTTCAGGATTTATTCTGGGTTTTATTTTGTTTATTTGATGAAAATGAACAACAATACACACCATGGAAACATTTTTGTTTGATTTGTGTCGAGTGAGAATTTCACCTAGAACCCAAAGGGCATCTTTTATGCTCATTTCTTGTCTTTCAGGATTTATTCTGGGTTTTATTTTGTTTATTTGATGAAAATGAACAACAATACACACCATGGAAACATTTTTGTTTGATTTGTGTCGAGTGAGATTTTCACCTAGAACCCAAAGGGCATCTTTTATGCTCATTTTTTGTCTTTCAGGATTTATTCTGGGTTTTATTTTGTTTATTTGATGAAAATGAACAAGAATACACACCATGGAAACATTTTTGTTTGATATGTGTCGATTGAGATTTTCACCTAGAACCCAAAGGGGGGGGTATTGGCACTTTTCATGGAAAAATGTGAAAAATTAAAATTTCTAAAAATGAAATAAATGTCTTCTATACACCTCAAACATTCACTCTAAAACAGAAGATTGTTGTTTTTCGCAATATTTTTAGAAATTTAAGCTCTTTTAGTCACCTTAAAACTAGCGCTGAAGCATCTTTTATGCTCATTTCTTGCCTTTCAGGATTTATTCTGGGTTTTATTTTGTTTATTTGATGAAAATGAACAACAATACACACCATGGAAACATTTTTGTTTGATTTGTGTCGAGTGAGATTTTCACCTAGAACCCAAAGGGCATCTTTTATGCTCATTTTTTGTCTTTCAGGATTTATTTTGGGTTTTATTTTGTTTATTTGATGAAAATGAACAAGAATACACACCATGGAAACATTTTTGTTTGATAAGGGTCGAGTGAGATATTCACCTAGAACCCAAAGGGGGGGGTATTGGCATTTTTCATGGAAAAATGTGAAAAATTAAAATTTCTAAAAATGAAATAAATGCCTTCTATACACCTCAAACATTCACTCTAAAACATAAGATTGTTGTTTTTCGCAATATTTTTAGAAATTTGGGCTCTTTTAGTAACATTAACTCTACCGCTGAAGCGTCTTTTATGCTCATTTCTTGTCTTTCAGGATTTATTCTGGGTTTTATTTTGTTTATTTGATGAAAATGAACAACAATACACACCATGGAAACATTTTTGTTTGATTAGGGTCGAGTGAGATTTTCACCTAGAACCCAAAGGGGGGGGTATTGGCATTTTTCATGGAAAAATGTGAAAAATTAAAATTTCTAAAAATGAAATAAATGCCTTCTATACACCTCAAACATTCACTCTAAAACATAAGATTGTTGTTTTTCGCAATATTTTTAGAAATTTGGGCTGTTTTAGTCACCTTAAAACTAGCGCTGAAGCAGCTTTTATGCTCATTTCTTGTCTTTCAGGATTTATTCTGGGTTTTATTTTGTTTATTTGATGAAAATGAACAACAATACACACCATGGAAACATTTTTGTTTGATTTGTGTCGAGTGAGATTTTCACCTAGAACCAAAAGGGGGGGGTATTGGCACTTTTCATGTAAAAATGTGAAAAATTAAAATTTCTAAAAATGAAATAAATGCCTTCTATACACCTCAAACATTCACTCTAAAACAGATGATTGTTGTTTTTCGCAATATTTTTAGAAATTTAAGCTCTTTTAGTCACCTTAAAACTAGCGCTGAAGCATCTTTTATGCTCATTTCTTGTCTTTCAGGATTTATTCTGGGTTTTATTTTGTTTATTTGATGAAAATGAACAACAATACACACCATGGAAACATTTTTGTTTGATTTGTGTCGAGTGAGATTTTCACCTAGAACCCAAAGGGTATTGGCACTTTTCATGGAAAAATGTGAAAAATTAAAATTTCTAAAAATGAAATAAATGCCTTCTATACACCTCAAACATTCACTCTAAAACAGAAGATTGTTGTTTTTCGCAATATTTTTAGAAATTTGGGCTCTTTTAGTAACATTAACACTACCGCTGAAGCGTCTTTTATAGTATGCTCATTTCTTGTCTTTCAGGATTTATTCTGGGTTTTATTTTGTTTATTTGATGAAAATGAACAACAATACACACCATGGAAACATTTTTGTTTGATTTGGGTCGAGTGAGATTTTCACCTAGAACCCAAAGGGGGGGGTATTGGCAATTTTCATGGAAAAATGTGAAAAATTAAAATTTCTAAAAATGAAATAAATGCCTTCTATACACCTCAAACATTCACTCTAAAACAGAAGATTGTTGTTTTTCGCAATATTTTTAGAAATTTGGGCTCTTTTGGTAACCTTAACGCTAGCGCTGAAGCATCTTTTATGCTCATTTCTTGTCTTTCAGGATTTATTCTGGGTTTTATTTTGTTTATTTGATGAAAATGAACAACAATACACACCATGGAAACATTTTTGTTTGATTTGAGTCGAGTGATATTTTCACCTAGAACCCAAAGGGGGGGGTATTGGCACTTTTCCTGGAAAAATGTGAAAAATTAAAATTTCCTAAATTAAATAAATGCCTTCTATACACCTCAAACATTCACTCTAAAACAGAAGATTCTTGTTTTTCGCAATATTTTTAGAAATTTGGGCTCTTTTAGTAACATTAACACTAGCGCTGAAGCATCTTTTATGCTCATTTCTTGTCTTTCAGGATTTATTCTGGGTTTTATTTTGTTTATTTGATGAAAATGAACAACAATACACACCATGGAAACATTTTTGTTTGATTTGTGTCGAGTGAGATTTTCACCTAGAACCCAAAGGGTATTGGCACTTTTCATGGAAAAATGTGAAAAATTAAAATTTCTAAAAATGAAATAAATGCCTTCTATACACCTCAAACATTCACTCTAAAACAGAAGATTGTTGTTTTTCGCAATATTTTTAGAAATTTGGGCTCTTTTAGTAACATTAACACTACCGCTGAAGCGTCTTTTATAGTATGCTCATTTCTTGTCTTTCAGGATTTATTCTGGGTTTTATTTTGTTTATTTGATGAAAATGAACAACAATACACACCATGGAAACATTTTTGTTTGATTTGGGTCGAGTGAGATTTTCACCTAGAACCCAAAGGGGGGGGTATTGGCACTTTTCATGGAAAAATGTGAAAAATTAAAATTTCTAAAAATGAAATAAATGCCTTCTATTCACCTCAAACATTCACTCTAAAACAGAAGATTGTTGTTTTTCGCAATATTTTTAGAAATTTGGGCTCTTTTAGTAACATTAACACTAGCGCTAAAGCATCTTTTATGCTCATTTATTGTCTTTCAGGATTTATTCTGGGTTTTATTTTGTTTATTTGATGAAAATGAAATACAATACACACCATGGAAACATTTTTGTTTGATTTGTGTCGAGTGAGATTTTCACCTAGAACCCAAAGGGGGGGGGGAAAAGCACTTTTCATGGAAAAATGTGAAAAATTAAAATTTCTAAAAATGAAATAAATGCCTTCTATACACCTCAAACATTCACTCTAAAACAGAAGATTGTTGTTTTTCGCAATATTTTTAGAAATTTGGGCTCTTTTAGTAACCTTAACACTAGCGCTGAAGCATCTTTTATGCTCATTTCTTGTCTTTCAGGATTTATTCTGGGTTTTATTTTGTTTATTTGATGAAAATGAACAACAATACACACCATGGAAACATTTTTGTTTGATTTGTGTCGAGTGAGATTTTCACCTAGAACCCAAAGGGGGGGGTATTGGCACTTTTCATGGAAAAATGTGAAAAATTAAAATTTCTAAAAATGAAATAAATGCCTTCTATACACCTCAAACATTCACTCTAAAACAAAAGATTGTTGTTTTTCGCAATATTTTTAGAAATTTGGGCTCTTTTAGTAACATTAACACTAGCGCTGAAGCATCTTTTAAGCTCATTTCTTGTCTTTCAGGAATTATTCTGGGTTTTATTTTGTTTATTTGATGAAAATGAACAACAATACACACCATGGAAACATTTTTGTTTGATTTGGGTCGAGTGAGATTTTCACCTAGAACCCAAAGGGGGGGGTATTGGCACTTTTCATGGAAAAATGTGAAAAATTAAAATTTCTAAAAATGAAATAAATGCCTTCTATTCACCTCAAACATTCACTCTAAAACAGAAGATTGTTGTTTTTCGCAATATTTTTAGAAATTTGGGCTCTTTTAGTAACATTAACACTAGCGCTAAAGCATCTTTTATGCTCATTTATTGTCTTTCAGGATTTATTCTGGGTTTTATTTTGTTTATTTGATGAAAATGAAATACAATACACACCATGGAAACATTTTTGTTTGATTTGTGTCGAGTGAGATTTTCACCTAGAACCCAAAGGGGGGGGGAAAAGCACTTTTCATGGAAAAATGTGAAAAATTAAAATTTCTAAAAATGAAATAAATGCCTTCTATACACCTCAAACATTCACTCTAAAACAGAAGATTGTTGTTTTTCGCAATATTTTTAGAAATTTGGGCTCTTTTAGTAACCTTAACACTAGCGCTGAAGCATCTTTTATGCTCATTTCTTGTCTTTCAGGATTTATTCTGGGTTTTATTTTGTTTATTTGATGAAAATGAACAACAATACACACCATGGAAACATTTTTGTTTGATTTGTGTCGAGTGAGATTTTCACCTAGAACCCAAAGGGGGGGGTATTGGCACTTTTCATGGAAAAATGTGAAAAATTAAAATTTCTAAAAATGAAATAAATGCCTTCTATACACCTCAAACATTCACTCTAAAACAAAAGATTGTTGTTTTTCGCAATATTTTTAGAAATTTGGGCTCTTTTAGTAACATTAACACTAGCGCTGAAGCATCTTTTAAGCTCATTTCTTGTCTTTCAGGAATTATTCTGGGTTTTATTTTGTTTATTTGATGAAAATGAACAACAATACACACCATGGAAACATTTTTGTTTGATTTGGGTCGAGTGAGATTTTCACCTAGAACCCAAAGGGGGGGTAAGGCACTTTTCATTGAGAAATGTGAAAAATTAAAATTTCTAAAAATGAAATAAATGCCTTCTATACACCTCAAACATTCACTCTAAAACAGAAGATTGTTGTTTTTCGCAATATTTTTAGAAATTTGGGCTCTTTTAGTAACATTAACACTAGCGCTGAAGCATCTTTTATGCTCATTTCTTGTCTTTCAGGATTTATTCTGGGTTTTATTTTGTTTATTTGATGAAAATGAACAACAATACACACCATGGAAACATTTTTGTTTGATTTGTGCCGAGTGAGATTTTCACCTAGAACCCAAAGGGGGGGGTATTGGCACTTTTCATGGAAAAATGTGAAAAATTAAAATTTCTAAAAATGAAATAAATGCCTTCTATACACCTCAAACATTCACTCTAAAACAGAAGATTGTTGTTTTTCGCAATAATTTTAGAAATTTGGCCTCTTTTAGTAACCTTAACACTAGCGCTGAAGACTCTTTTTATGCTCATTTCTTGTCTTTCAGGATTTATTCTGTGTTTTATTTTGTTTATTTGATGAAAATTAACAACAATACACACCATGGAAACATTTTTGTTTGATTTGTGTCGAGTGAGATTTTCACCTAGAACCCAAAGGGGGGTAAGGCACTTGTCATTGAGAAATGTGAAAAATTAAAATTTCTAAAAATGAAATAAATGCCTTCTATACACCTCAAACATTCACTCTAAAACAGAAGATTGTTCTTTTTCGCAATATTTTTAGAAATTTGGGCTATTTTAGTAACATTAACACTAGCGCTAAAGCATCTTTTATGCTCATTTATTGTCTTTCAGGATTTATTCTGGGTTTTATTTTGTTTATTTGATGAAAATGAACAACAATACACACCATGGAAACATTTTTGTTTGATTTGTGTCGAGTGAGATTTTCACCTAGAACCCAAAGGGGGGGGTATTGGCACTTTTCATGGAAAAATGTGAAAAATTAAAATTTCTAAAAATGAAATAAATGCCTTCTATACACCTCAAACATTCACTCTAAAACAGAAGAATGTTGTTTTTCGCAATATTTTTAGAAATTTGGGCTCTTTTAGTAACCTTAACACTAGCGCTGAAGCATCTTTTATGCTCATTTCTTGTCTTTCAGGATTTATTCTGGGTTTTATTTTGTTTATTTGATGAAAATGAACAACAACACACACCATGGAAACATTTTTGTTTGATTTGTGTCGAGTGATATTTTCACCTAGAACCCAAAGGGGGGGGTATTGGCACTTTTCCTGGAAAAATGTGAAAAATTAAAATTTCCTAAATTAAATAAATGCCTTCTATACACCTCAAACATTCACTCTAAAACAGAAGATTCTTGTTTTTCGCAATAATTTTAGAAATTTGGGCTCTTTTAGTAACATTAACACTAGCGCTGAAGCATCTTTTATGCTCATTTCTTGTCTTTCAGGATTTATTCTGGGTTTTATTTTGTTTTTTTGATGAAAATGAACAACAATACACACCATGGAAACATTTTTGTTTGATTTGTGTCGAGTGATATTTTCACCTAGAACCCAAAGGGGGGGGTATTGGCACTTTTCATGGAAAAATGTGAAAAATTAAAATTTCTAAAAATGAAATAAATGCCTTCTATACACCTCAAACATTCACTCTAAAACAGAAGATTGTTGTTTTTCGCAATAATTTTAGAAATTTGGGCTCTTTTAGTAACATTAACACTAGCGCTGAAGCATCTTTTATGCTCATTTCTTGTCTTTCAGGATTTATTCTGGGTTTTATTTTGTTTATTTGATGAAAATGAAATACAATACACACCATGGAAACATTTTTGTTTGATTTGTGTCGAGTGAGATTTTCACCTAGAACCCAAAGGGGGGGTAAGGCACTTTTCATGGAAAAATGTGAAAAATTAAAATTTCTAAAAATGAAATAAATGCCTTCTATACACCTCAAACATTCACTCTAAAACAGAAGATTGTTGTTTTTCGCAATATTTTTAGAAATTTGGGCTCTTTTAGTAACATTAACACTAGCGCTGAAGCATCTTTTATGCTCATTTCTTGTCTTTCAGGATTTATTCTGTGTTTTATTTTGTTTATTTGATGAAAATGAACAACAATACACACCATGGAAACATTTTTGTTTGATCTGTGTCGAGTGAGATTTTCACCTAGAACCATAAGGGGGGGGGTATTGGCACTTTTCGTGGAAAAATGTGAAAAATTAAAATTTCTAAAAATGAAATAAATGCCTTCTATACACCTCAAACATTCACTCTAAAACAGAAGATTGTTGTTTTTCGCAATATTTTTAGAAATTTTGGCTCTTTTAGTAACATTAACACTACCGCTGAAGCGTCTTTTATGCTCATTTCTTGTCTTTCAGGATTTATTCTGGGTTTTATTTTGTTTATTTGATGAAAATGAACAACAATACACACCATGGAAACATTTTTGTTTGATTTGTGTCGAGTGAGATTTTCACCTAGAACCCAAAGGGGGGGGGGGGTATTGGCACTTTTCATGGAAAAATGTGAAAAATTAAAATTTCTAAAAATGAAATAAATGCCTTCTATACACCTCAAACATTCACTCTAAAACAGAAGATTGTTGTTTTTCGCAATATTTTTAGAAATTTGGGCTCTTTTAGTAACCTTAACACTAGCGCTGAAGCATCTTTTATGCTCATTTCTTGTCTTTCAGGATTAATTCTGGGTTTTATTTTGTTTATTTGATGAAAATGAACAACAATACACACCATGGAAACATTTTTGTTTGATTTGTGTCGAGTGAGATTTTCACCCAGAACCCAAAGGGGGGGTATTGGCACTTTTCATGGAAAAATGTGAAAAATTAAAATTTGTAAAAATAAAATAAATGCCTTCTATACACCTCAAACATTCACTCTAAAACAGAAGATTGTTGTTTTTTGCAATATTTTTAGAAATTTGGGCTCTTTTAGTAACATTAACACTAGCGCGGAAGCATCTTTTATGCTCATTTCTTGTTTTTCAGGATTTATTCTGGGTTTTATTTTGTCTATTTGATGAAAATGAACAACAATACACACCATGGAAACATTTTTTTTTGATTTGTGTTGAGTGAGATTTTCACCTAGAACCCAAAGGGGGGGTAAGGCACTTTTCATGGAGAAATGTGAAAAATTAAAATTTCTAAAAATGAAATAAATGCCTTCTATACACCTCAAACATTCACTCTAAAACAGAAGATTGTTGTTTTTCGCAATATTTTTAGAAATTTGGGCTCTTTTAGTAACATTAACACTAGCGCTGAAGCATCTTTTATGCTCATTTCTTGTCTTTCAGGATTTATTCTGGGTTTTATTTTGTTTATTTGATGAAAATGAACAACAATACACACCATGGAAACATTTTTGTTTGATTTGTGTCGAGTGAGATTTTCACCCAGAACCCAAAGGGGGGGGGGGTATTGGCACTTTTCATGGAAAAATGTGAAAAATTAAAATTTGTAAAAATAAAATAAATGCCTTCTATACACCTCAAACATTCACTCTAAAACAGAAGATTGTTGTTTTTCGCAATATTTTTAGAAATTTGGGCTCTTTTAGTAACATTAACACTAGCTCTGAAGCATCTTTTATGCTCATTTCTTGTCTTTCAGGATTTATTCTGGGTTTTATTTTGTTTATTTGATGAAATTGAAATACAATACACACCATGGAAACATTTTTGTTTGATTTGTGTTGAGTTAGATTTTCACCTAGAACCCAAAGGGGGGGTATTGGCACTGTTCATGGAAAAATGTGAAAAATTAAAATTTCTAAAAATGAAATAAATGCCTTCTATACACCTCAAACATTCACTCTAAAACAGAAGATTGTTGTTTTTCGCAATATTTTTAGAAATTTGGGCTCTTTTAGTAACATTAACACTAGCGCTGAAGCATTTTTTATGCTCATTTCTTGTCTTTCAGGATTTATTCTGGGTTTTATTTTGTTTATTTGATGAAAATGAACAACAATACACACCATGGAAACATTTTTGTTTGATCTGTGTCGAGTGAGATTTTCACCTAGAACCATAAGAGGGGGGGGTATTGGCACTTTTCATGGAAAAATGTGAAAAATTAAAATTTCTAAAAATGAAATAAATGCCTTCTATACACCTCAAACATTCACTCTAAAACAGAAGATTGTTGTTTTTCGCAATATTTTTAGAAATTTGGGCTCTTTTAGTAACATTAACACTAGCGCTGAAGCATTTTTTATGCTCATTTCTTGTCTTTCAGGATTTATTCTGGGTTTTATTTTGTTTATTTGATGAAAATGAACAACAATACACACCATGGAAACATTTTTGTTTGATTTGTGTCGAGTGAGATTTTCACCTAGAACCCAAAGGGGGGGGTATTGGCACTTTTCATGGAAAAATGTGAAAAATTAAAATTTCTAAAAATGAAATAAATGCCTTCTATACACCTCAAACATTCACTCTAAAACAGAAGATTGTTGTTTTTCGCAATATTTTTAGAAATTTGGGCTCTTTTAGTAACATTTACACTAGCGCTGAAGCATCTTTTATGCTCATTTCTTGTCTTTCAGGATTTATTCTGGGTTTTATTTTGTTTATTTGATGAAAATGAACAACAATACACACCATGGAAACATTTTTGTTTGATTTGTGTCGAGTGAGATTTTCACCTAGAACCCAAAGGGGGGGGTATTGGCACTTTTCATGGAAAAATGTGAAAAATTAAAATTTCTAAAAATGAAATAAATGCCTTCTATATACCTCAAACATTCACTCTAAAACAGAAGATTGTTGTTTTTCGCAATATTTTTAGAAATTTGGGCTCTTTTAGTAACATTTACACTAGCGCTGAAGCATCTTTTATGCTCATTTCTTGTCTTTCAGGATTTATTCTGGGTTTTATTTTGTTTATTTGATGAAAATGAACAACAATACACACCATGGAAACATTTTTGTTTGATTTGTGTCGAGTGAGATTTTCACCTAGAACCCAAAGGGGGGGGTATTGGCACTTTTCATGGAAAAATGTGAAAAATTAAAATTTCTAAAAATGAAATAAATGCCTTCTATACACCTCAAACATTCACTCTAAAACAGAAGATTGTTGTTTTTCGCAATATTTTTAGAAATTTGGGCTCTTTTAGTAACCTTAACACTAGCGCTGAAGCATCTTTTATGCTCATTTCTTGTCTTTCAGGATTTATTCTGGGTTTTATTTTGTTTATTTGATGAAAATGAACAACAATACACACCATGGAAACATTTTTGTTTGATTTGTGTCGAGTGAGATTTTCACCTAGAACCCAAAGGGGTATTGGCACTTTTCATGGAAAAATTTGAAAAATTAAAATTTCTAAAAATGAAATAAATGCCTTCTATACACCTCAAACATTCACTCTAAAACAGAAGATTGTAGTTTTTCGCAATATTTTTAGAAATTTGGGCTCTTTTAGTAACATTAACACTAGCGCTGAAGCATCTTTTATATTCATTTCTTGTCTTTCAGGATTTATTCTGTGTTTTATTTTGTTTATTTGATGAAAATGAACAACAATACACACCATGGAAACATTTTTGTTTGATCTGTGTCGAGTGAGATTTTCACCTAGAACCATAAGGGGGGGGTATTGGCACTTTTCATGGAAAAATGTGAAAAATTAAAATTTCTAAAAATGAAATAAATGCCTTCTATACACCTCAAACATTCACTCTAAAACAGAAGATTGTTGTTTTTCGCAATATTTTTAGAAATTTGGGCTCTTTTAGTAACATTAACACTAGCGCTGAAGCATCTTTTATGCTCATTTCTTGTCTTTCAGGATTTATTCTGGGTTTTATTTTGTTTATTTGATGAAAATGAACAACAATACACACCATGGAAACATTTTTGTTTGATCTGTGTCGAGTGAGATTTTCACCTAGAACCATAAGGGGGGGGTATTGGCACTTTTCATGGAAAAATGTGAAAAATTAAAATTTCTAAAAATGAAATAAATGCCTTCTATACACCTCAAACATTCACTCTAAAACAGAAGATTGTTGTTTTTCGCAATATTTTTAGAAATTTGGGCTCTTTTAGTAACATTAACACTAGCGCTGAACCATCTTTTATGCTCATTTCTTGTCTTTCAGGATTTATTCTGGGTTTTATTTTGTTTTTTTGATGAAAATGAAAAACAATACACACCATGGAAACATTTTTGTTTGATTTGTGTCGAGTGAGATTTTCACCTAGAACCCAAAGGGCGGGGTATTGGCACTTTTCCTGGAAAAATGTGAAAAATTAAAATTTCCTAAATTAAATAAATGCCTTCTATACACCTCAAACATTCACTCTAAAACAGAAGATTGTTGTTTTTCGCAATATTTTTAGAAATTTGGGCTCTTTAACTAACATTAACACTAGCGCTGAAGCATCTTTTATGCTCATTTCTTGTCTTTCAGGATTTATTCTGGGTTTTATTTTGTTTTTTTGATGAAAATGAAAAACAATACACACCATGGAAACATTTTTGTTTGATTTGTGTCGAGTGAGATTTTCACGTAGAACCCAAAGGGGGGGGGTATTGGAACTTTTCATGGAAAAATGTGAAAAATTAAAATTTCTAAAAATGAAATAAATGCCTTCTATACACCTCAAACATTCACTCTAAAACAGAAGATTGTTGTTTTTCGCAATATAATTAGAAATTTGGGCTCTTTTAGTAACATTAACACTAGCGCTGAACCATCTTTTGTGCTCATTTCTTGTCTTTCAGGATTTATTCTGGGTTTTATTTTGTTTATTTGATGAAAGTGAACAACAATACACACCATGGAAACATTTTTGTTTGATTTGTGTCGAGTGAGATTTTCACCTAGAACCCAAAGGGGGGGGGGATTGGCACTTTTCATGGAAAAATGTGAAAAATTAATATTTCTAAAAATGAAATAAATGCCTTCTATACACCTCAAACATTCACTCTAAAACAGAAGATTGTTGTTTTTCGCAATAATTTTAGAAATTTGGGCTCTTTTAGTAACCTTAACACTAGCGCTGAAGCATCTTTTATGCTCATTTCTTGTCTTTCAGTATTTATTCTGGGTTTTATATTGTTTTTTTGATGAAAATGAAATACAATACACACCATGGAAACATTTTTGTTTGATTTGTGTCGAGTAAGATTTTCACCTAGAACCCAAAGGGGGGGTAAGGCACTTTTCATGGAGAAATGTGAAAAATTAAAATTTCTAAAAATGAAATAAATGCCTTCTATACACCTCAAACATTCACTCTAAAACAGAAGATTGTTGTTTTTCGCAATATTTTTAAAATTTGGGCTCTTTTAGTAACATTAACACTAGCGCTGAAGCATCTTTTATGCTCATTTCCTGTCTTTCAGGATTTATTCTGGGTTTTATTTTATTTATTTGATGAAAATGAACAACAATACACACCATGGAAACATTTTTTTTGATTTGTGTCGAGTGAGATTTTCACCTAGAACCCAAAGGGGGGGGTATTGGCACTTTTCATGGAAAAATGTGAAAAATTAAAATTTCTAAAAATGAAATAAATGCCTTCTATACACCTCAAACATTCACTCTAAAACAGAAGATTGTTGTTTTTCGCAATATTTTTAGAAATTTGGGCTCTTTTAGTAACCTTAACACTAGCGCTGAAGCACCTTTTATGCTCATTTCTTGTCTTTCAGGATTTATTCTGGGTTTTATTTTGTTTATTTGATGAAAATGAACAACAATAAACACCATGGAAACATTTTTGTTTGATTTGTGTCGAGTGAGATTTTCACCTAGAACCCAAAGGGGGGGGTATTGGCACTTTTTATGGAAAAATGTGAAAAATTAAAATTTCTAAAAATGAAATAAATGCCTTCTATACACCTCAAACATTCACTCTAAAACAGAAGATTGTTGTTTTTCGCAATATTTTTAGAAATTTGGGCTCTTTTAGTAACATTAACACTAGCGCTGAAGCATCTTTTATATTCATTTCTTGTCTTTCAGGATTTATTCTGTGTTTTATTTTGTTTATTTGATGAAAATGAACAACAATACACACCATGGAAACATTTTTGTTTGATCTGTGTCGAGTGAGATTTTCACCTAGAACCATAAGGGGGGGGTATTGGCACTTTTCATGGAAAAATGTGAAAAATTAAAATTTCTAAAAATGAAATAAATGCCTTCTATACACCTCAAACATTCACTCTAAAACAGAAGATTGTTGTTTTTCGCAATATTTTTAGAAATTTGGGCTCTTTAACTAACATTAACACTAGCGCTGAAGCATCTTTTATGCTCATTTCTTGTCTTTCAGGATTTATTCTGGGTTTTATTTTGTTTTTTTGATGAAAATGAAAAACAATACACACCATGGAAACATTTTTGTTTGATTTGTGTCGAGTGAGATTTTCACGTAGAACCCAAAGGGGGGGGGTATTGGAACTTTTCATGGAAAAATGTGAAAAATTAAAATTTCTAAAAATGAAATAAATGCCTTCTATACACCTCAAACATTCACTCTAAAACAGAAGATTGTTGTTTTTCGCAATATAATTAGAAATTTGGGCTCTTTTAGTAACATTAACACTAGCGCTGAACCATCTTTTGTGCTCATTTCTTGTCTTTCAGGATTTATTCTGGGTTTTATTTTGTTTATTTGATGAAAGTGAACAACAATACACACCATGGAAACATTTTTGTTTGATTTGTGTCGAGTGAGATTTTCACCTAGAACCCAAAGGGGGGGGGGGATTGGCACTTTTCATGGAAAAATGTGAAAAATTAAAATTTCTAAAAATGAAATAAATGCCTTCTATACACCTCAAACATTCACTCTAAAACAGAAGATTGTTGTTTTTCGCAATAATTTTAGAAATTTGGGCTCTTTTAGTAACCTTAACACTAGCGCTGAAGCATCTTTTATGCTCATTTCTTGTCTTTCAGTATTTATTCTGGGTTTTATATTGTTTTTTTGATGAAAATGAAATACAATACACACCATGGAAACATTTTTGTTTGATTTGTGTCGAGTAAGATTTTCACCTAGAACCCAAAGGGGGGGTAAGGCACTTTTCATGGAGAAATGTGAAAAATTAAAATTTCTAAAAATGAAATAAATGCTTTCTATACACCTCAAACATTCACTCTAAAACAGAAGATTGTTGTTTTTCGCAATATTTTTAAAATTTGGGCTCTTTTAGTAACATTAACACTAGCGCTGAAGCATCTTTTATGCTCATTTCCTGTCTTTCAGGATTTATTCTGGGTTTTATTTTATTTATTTGATGAAAATGAACAACAATACACACCATGGAAACATTTTTTTTGATTTGTGTCGAGTGAGATTTTCACCTAGAACCCAAAGGGGGGGGTATTGGAACTTTTCATGGAAAAATGTGAAAAATTAAAATTTCTAAAAATGAAATAAATGCCTTCTATACACCTCAAACATTCACTCTAAAACAGAAGATTGTTGTTTTTCGCAATATTTTTAGAAATTTGGGCTCTTTTAGTAACATTAACACTAGCGCTGAAACATCTTTTGTGCTCATTTCTTGTCTTTCAGGATTTATTCTGGGTTTTATTTTGTTTATTTTATGAAAATGAACAACAATACACACCATGGAAACATTTTTGTTTGATTTGTGTCGAGTGAGATTTTCACCTAGAACCCAAAGGGGGGGGTATTGGCACTTTTCATGGAAAAATGTGAAAAATTAAAATTTGTAAAAATAAAATAAATGCCTTCTATACACCTCAAACATTCACTCTAAAACAGAAGATTGTGTTTTTTCGCAATATTTTTAGAAATTTGGGCTCTTTTAGTAACATTAACACTAGCGCTGAAGCATCTTTTATGCTCATTTCTTGTCTTTCAGGATTTATTCTGGGTTTTATTTTGTTTATTTGATGAAAATGAAATACAATACACACCATGGAAACATTTTTGTTTGATTTGTGTCGAGTAAGATTTTCACCTAGAACCCAAAGGGGGGGTAAGGCACTTTTCATGGAGAAATGTGAAAAATTAAAATTTCTAAAAATGAAATAAATGCCTTCTATACACCTCAAACATTCACTCTAAAACAGAAGATTGTTGTTTTTCGCAATATTTTTAAAAATTTGGGCTCTTTTAGTAACATTAACACTAGCGCTGAAGCATCTTTTATGCTCATTTCCTGTCTTTCAGGATTTATTCTGGGTTTTATTTTGTTTATTTGATGAAAATGAACAACAATACACACCATGGAAACATTTTTTTTGATTTGTGTCGAGTGAGATTTTCACCTAGAACCCAAAGGGGGGGGTATTGGCACTTTTCATGAAAAATTTGAAAAATTAAAATTTCTAAAAATGAAATAAATGCCTTCTATACACCTCAAACATTCACTCTAAAACAGAAGATTGTTGTTTTTCGCAATATTTTTAGAAATTTGGGCTCTTTTAGTAACATTAACACTAGCGCTGAAGCATCTTTTATGCTCATTTCTTGTCTTTCAGGATTTATTCTGGGTTTTATTTTGTTTATTTGATGAAAATAAACCACAATACACACCATGGAAACATTTTTGTTTGATCTGTAGCGAGTGAGATTTTCACCTAGAACCATAAGGGGGGGGTATTGGCACTTTTCATGGAAAAATGTGAAAAATTAAAATTTCTAAAAATGAAATAAATGCCTTCTATACACCTCTAACATTCACTCTAAAACAGAAGATTGTTGTTTTTCGCAATATTTTTAGAAATTTGGGCTCTTTTAGTAACATTAACACTAGCGCTGAAGCATCTTTTATGCTCATTTCTTGTCTTTCAGGATTTATTCTGGGTTTTATTTTGTTTATTTGATGAAAATAAACCACAATACACACCATGGAAACATTTTTGTTTGATCTGTAGCGAGTGAGATTTTCACCTAGAACCATAAGGGGGGGTATTGGCCCTTTTCATGGAAAAATGTGAAAAATTAAAATTTCTAAAAATGAAATAAATGCCTTCTATACACCTCAAACATTCACTCTAAAACAGAAGATTGTTGTTTTTCGCAATATTTTTAGAAATTTGGGCTCTTTTAGTAACCTTAACACTAGCGCTGAAGCATCTTTTATGCTCATTTCTTGTCTTTCAGGATTTATTCTGGGTTTTATTTTGTTTATTTGATGAAAATGAACAACAATACACACCATGGAAACATTTTTGTTTGATTTGTGTCGAGTTAGATTTTCACCTAGAACCCAAAGGGGGGGGTATTGGCACTTTTCATGGAAAAATGTGAAAAATTAAAATTTGTAAAAATAAAATAAATGCCTTCTATACACCTCAAACATTCACTCTAAAACAGAAGATTGTTGTTTTTCGCAATATTTTTACAAATTTGGGCTCTTTTAGTAACATTAACACTAGCGCTGAAGCATCTTTTATGCTCATTTCTTGTCTTTCAGGATTTATTCTGGGTTTTATTTTGTTTATTTGATGAAAATTAAATACAATACACACCATGGAAACATTTTTGTTTGATTTGTGTCGAGTTAGATTTTCACCTAGAACCCAAAGGGGGGGGTATTGGCACTTTTCATGGAAAAATGTGAAAAATTAAAATTTCTAAAAATGAAATAAATGCCTTCTATACACCTCAAACATTCACTCTAAAACAGAAGATTGTAGTTTTTCGCAATATTTTTAGAAATTTGGGCTCTTTTAGTAACATTAACACTAGCGCTGAAGCATCTTTTATATTCATTTCTTGTCTTTCAGGATTTATTCTTTGTTTTATTTTGTTTATTTGATGAAAATGAACAACAATACACACCATGGAAACATTTTTTTTTGATATGTTTCGAGTGAGATTTTCACCTAGAACCATAAGGGGGGGGTATTGGCACTTTTCATGGAAAAATGTGAAAAATTAAAATTTCTAAAAATGAAATAAATGCCTTCTATACACCTCAAACATTCACTCTAAAACAGAAGATTGTTGTTTTTCGCAATATTTTTAGTAATTTGGGCTCTTTTAGTAACATTAACACTAGCGCTGAAGCATCTTTTATGCTCATTTCTTGTCTTTCAGGATTTATTCTGGGTTTTATTTTGTTTATTTGATGAAAATGAACAACAATACACACCATGGAAACATTTTTGTTTGATTTGTGTCGAGTGAGATTTTCACCTAGAACCCAAAGGGGGGGGTATTGGCACTTTTCATGGAAAAATTTGAAAAATTAAAATTTCTAAAAATGAAATAAATGCCTTCTATACACCTCAAACATTCACTCTAAAACAGAAGATTGTTGTTTTTCGCAATATTTTTAGAAATTTGGGCTCTTTTAGTAACATTAACACTAGCGCTGAAGCTTCTTTTATGCTCATTTATTGTCTTTCAGGATTTATTCTGGGTTTTATTTTGTTTATTTGATGAAAATGAACAACAATACACACCATGGAAACATTTTTGTTTGATTTGTGTCGAGTGAGATTTTCACCTAGAACCCAAAGGGGGGGGTATTGGCACTTTTCATGGAAAAATGTGAAAAATTAAAATTTCTAAAAATGAAATAAATGCCTTCTATACACCTCAAACATTCACTCTAAAACAGAAGATTGTAGTTTTTCGCAATATTTTTAGAAATTTGGGCTCTTTTAGTAACATTAACCCTAGCGCTGAAGCATCTTCTATATTCATTTCTTGTCTTTCAGGATTTATTCTTTGTTTTATTTTGTTTATTTGATGAAAATGAACAACAATACACACCATGGAAACATTTTTGTTTGATATGTTTCGAGTGAGATTTTCACCTAGAACCATAAGGGGCGGGTATTGGCACTTTTCATGGAAAAATGTGAAAAATTAAAATTTCTAAAAATGAAATAAATGCCTTCTATACACCTCAAACATTCACTCAAAAACAGAAGATTGTTGTTTTTCGCAATATTTTTAGAAATTTGGGCTCTTTTAGTAACATTAACACTAGCGCTGAAGCATCATTTATGCTCATTTCTTGTCTTTCAGGATTTATTCTGGGTTTTATTTTGTTTATTTGATGAAAATGAAATACAATACACACCATGGAAACATTTTTGTTTTATTTTTTGTCGAGTGAGATTTTCACCTAGGTATTGGCACTTTTCATGGAAAAATGTGAAAAATTAAAATTTCTAAAAATGAAATAAATACCTTCTATACACCTCAAACTATCACTCTAAAACAGAAGATTGTTGTTTTTCGCAATATTTTTAGAAATTTGGGCTCTTTTAGTAACATTTACACTAGCGCTGAAGCATCTTTTATGCTCATTTCTTGTCTTTCAGGATTTATTCTGGGTTTTATTTTGTTTATTTGATGAAAATGAACAACAATACACACCATGGAAACATTTTTGTTTGATTTGTGTCGAGTGAGATTTTCACCTAGAACCCAAAGGGGTATTGGCACTTTTCATGGAAAAATTTGAAAAATTAAAATTTCTAAAAATGAAATAAATGCCTTCTATACACCTCAAACATTCACTCTAAAACAGAAGATTGTAGTTTTTCGCAATATTTTTAGAAATTTGGGCTCTTTTAGTAACATTAACACTAGCGCTGAAGCATCTTTTATATTCATTTCTTGTCTTTCAGGATTTATTCTGTGTTTTATTTTGTTTATTTGATGAAAATGAACAACAATACACACCATGGAAACATTTTTGTTTGATCTGTGTCGAGTGAGATTTTCACCTAGAACCATAAGGGGGGGGTATTGGCACTTTTCATGGAAAAATGTGAAAAATTAAAATTTCTAAAAATGAAATAAATGCCTTCTATACACCTCAAACATTCACTCTAAAACAGAAGATTGTTGTTTTTCGCAATATTTTTAGAAATTTGGGCTCTTTTAGTAACATTAACACTAGCGCTGAAGCATCTTTTATGCTCATTTCTTGTCTTTCAGGATTTATTCTGGGTTTTATTTTGTTTATTTGATGAAAATGAAATACAATACACACCATGGAAACATTTTTGTTTTATTTTTTGTCGAGTGAGATTTTCACCTAGAACCCAAAGGGGGGGTATTGGCACTTTTCATGGAAAAATGTGAAAAATTAAAATTTCTAAAAATGAAATAAATACCTTCTATACACCTCAAACATTCACTCTAAAACAGAAGATTGTTGTTTTTCGCAATATTTTTAGAAATTTGGGCTCTTTTAGTAACATTAACACTAGCGCTGAAGCATCTTTTATGCTCATTTCTTGTCTTTCAGGATTTATTCTGGGTTTTATTTTGTTTATTTGATGAAAATGAACAACAATACACACCATGGAAACATTTTTGTTTGATTTGTGTCGAGTGAGATTTTCACCTAGAACCCAAAGGGCGGGGTATTGGCACTTTTCATGGAAAAATGTGAAAAATTAAAATTTCTAAAAATGAAATAAATGCCTTCTATACACCTTAAACATTCACTCTAAAACAGAAGATTGTTGTTTTTCGCAATATTTTTAGAAATTTGGGCTCTTTTCGTAACATTAACACTAGCGCTGAAGCATCTTTTATGCTCATTTCTTGTCTTTCAGGATTTATTCTGGGTTTTATTTTGTTTATTTGATGAAAATGAACAACAATACACACCATGGAAACATTTTTGTTTGATTTGTGTCGAGTGAGATTTTCACGTAGAACCCAAAGGGGGGGGTATTGGCACTTTTCATGGAAAAATGTGAAAAATTAAAATTTCTAAAAATGAAATAAAGGCCTTCTATACACCTCAAACATTCACTCTAAAACAGAAGATTGTTGTTTTTCGCAATATTTTTAGAAATTTGGGCTCTTTTAGTAACATTAACACTAGCGCTGAACCATCTTTTATGCTCATTTCTTGTCTTTCAGGATTTATTCTGGGTTTTATTTTGTTTATTTGGGGAAAATGAACAACAATACACACCATGGAAACATTTTTGTTTGATTTGTGTCGAGTGAGATTTTCACCTAGAACCCAAAGGGGGGGGTATTGGCACTTTTCATGGAAAAATGTGAAAAATTAAAATTTCTAAAAATGAAATAAATGCCTTCTATACACCTCAAACATTCACTCTAAAACAGAAGATTGTTGTTTTTCGCAATAATTTTAGAAATTTGGGCTCTTTTAGTAACCTTAACACTAGCGCTGAAGCATCTTTTATGCTCATTTCTTGTCTTTCAGGATTTATTCTGTGTTTTATTTTGTTTATTTCATGAAAATGAACAACAATACACACCATGGAAACATTTTTGTTTGATTTGTGTCGAGTGAGATTTTCACCTAGAACCCAAAGGGGGGGTAAGGCACTTTTCATGGAAAAATGTGAAAAATTAAAATTTCTAAAAATGAAATAAATGCCTTCTATACACCTCAAACATTCACTCTAAAACAGAAGATTGTAGTTTTTCGCAATATTTTTAGAAATTTGGGCTATTTTAGTAACATTAACACTAGCGCTAGTGCATCTTTTATGCTCATTTCTTGTCTTTCAGGATTTATTCTGTGTTTTATTTTGTTTATTTGATGAAAATGAACAACAATACACACCATGGAAACATTTTTGTTTGATCTGTGTCGAGTGAGATTTTCACCTAGAACCATAAAAGGGGGGGTATTTGCACTTTTCATGGAAAAATGTGAAAAATTAAAATTTCTAAAAATAAAATAAATGCCTTGTATACACCTCAAACATTCACTCTAAAACAGAAGATTGTTGTTTTTCGCAATATTTTTAGAAATTTGGGCTCTTTTAGTAACCTTAACACTAGCGCTGAACCATCTTTTATGCTCATTTCTTGTCTTTCAGGATTTATTCTGGGTTTTATTTTGTTTATTTGATGAAAATGAACAACAATACACACCATGGAAACATTTTTGTTTGATTTGTGTCCAGTGAGATTTTCACCTAGAACCCAAAGGGGGGGTAAGGCACTTTTCATTGAGAAATGTGAAAAATTAAAATTTCTAAAAATGAAATAAACGCCTTCTATACACCTCAAACATTCACTCTAAAACAGAAGATTGTTGTTTTTCGCAATATTTTTAGAAATTTGGGCTATTTTAGTAACATTAACACTAGCGCTGAAGCATCTTTTATGCTCATTTCTTGTCTTTCAGGATTTATTCTGGGTTTTATTTTGTTTATTTGATGAAAATGAAATACAATACACACCATGGAAACATTTTTGTTTGATCTGTGTCGAGTGAGATTTTCACCTAGAACCCAAAGGGGGGGGTATTGGCACTTTTCATGGAAAAATGTGAAAAATTAAAATTTCTAAAAATGAAATAAATGCCTTCTATGCACCTCAAACATTCACTCTAAAACAGAAGATTGTTGTTTTTCGCAATATTTTTAGAAATTTGGGCTCTTTTAGTAACATTAACACTAGCGCTGAAACATCTTTTGTGCTCATTTCTTGTCTTTTAGGATTTATTCTGGGTTTTATTTTGTTTATTTGATGAAAATGAACAAAAATACACACCATGGAAACATTTTTGTTTGATTTGTGTCGAGTGAGATTTTCACCTAGAACCCAAAGGGGGGGGTATTGGAACTTTTCATGGAAAAATGTGAAAAATTAAAATTTCTAAAAATGAAATAAATGCCTTCTATACACCTCAAACATTCACTCTAAAACAGAAGATTGTTGTTTTTCGCAATATTTTTAGAAATTTGGGCTCTTTTAGTAACATTAACACTAGCGCTGAAGCATCTTTTATGCTCATTTCTTGTCTTTCTGGATTTATTCTGGGTTTTATTTTGTTTATTTGATGAAAATGAAATACAATACACACCATGGAAACATTTTTGTTTGATTTGTGTCGAGTGAGATTTTCACCTAGAACCCAAAGGTGGGGTAAGGCACTTTTCATGGAAAAATGTGAAAAATTAAAATTTCTAAAAATGAAATAAATGCCAAACATTCACTCTAAAACAGAAGATTGTTGTTTTTCGCAATATTTTTAGAAATTTGGGCTCTTTTAGTAACATTAACACTAGCGCTGAAGCATCTTTTATGCTCATTTCTTGTCTTTCAGGATTTATTCTGGGTTTTATTTTGTTTATTTGATGAAAATGAACAACAATACACACCATGGAAACATTTTTGTTTGATTTGTGTCGAGTGAGATTTTCACGTTGAACCCAAAGGGGGGGGTATTGGCACTTTTCATGGAAAAATGTGAAAAATTAAAATTTCTAAAAATGAAATAAAGGCCTTCTATACACCTCAAACATTCACTCTTAAACAGAAGATTGTTGTTTTTCGCAATATTTTTAGAAATTTGGGCTCTTTTAGTAACATTAACACTAGCGCTGAACCATCTTTTATGCTCATTTCTTGTCTTTCAGGATTTATTCTGGGTTTTATTTTGTTTATTTGGGGAAAATGAACAACAATACACACCATGGAAACATTTTTGTTAGATTTGTGTCGAGTGAGATTTTCACCTAGAACCCAAAGGGGGGGTATTGGCACTTTTCATGGAAAAATGTGAAAAATTAAAATTTCTAAAAATGAAATAAATGCCTTCTATACACCTCAAACATTCACTCTAAAACAGAAGATTGTTGTTTTTCGCAATAATTTTAGAAATTTGGGCTCTTTTAGTAACATTAACACTAGCGCTGAAGCATCTTTTATGCTCATTTCTTGTCTTTCAGGATTTATTCTGGGTTTTATTTTGTTTATTTGATGAAAATGAAATACAATACACACCATGGAAACATTTTTGTTTGATTTGTGTCGAGTGAGATTTTCACCTAGAACCCAAAGGGGGGGTAAGGCACTTTTCATTGAGAAATGTGAAAAATTAAAATTTCTAAAAATGAAATAAATGCCTTCTATACACCTCAAACATTCACTCTAAAACAGAAGATTGTTGTTTTTCGCATTATTTTTAGAAATTTGGGCTATTTTAGTAACATTAACACTAGCGCTGAAGCATCTTTTATGCTAATTTCTTGTCTTTCAGGATTTATTCTGGGTTTTATTTTGTTTATTTGATGAAAATGAAATACAATACACACCATGGAAACATTTTTGTTTGATTTGTGTCGAGTGAGATTTTCACCTAGAACCCAAAGGAGGGGGTATTGGAACTTTTCATGGAAAAATGTGAAAAATTAAAATTTCTAAAAATGAAATAAATGCCTTCTATACACCTCAAACATTCACTCTAAAACAGAAGATTGTTGTTTTTCGCAATATTTTTAGAAATTTGGGCTCTTTTAGTAACATTAACACTAGCGCTGAAGCATCTTTTATGCTCATTTCTTGTCTTTCTGGATTTATTCTGGGTTTTATTTTGTTTATTTGATGAAAATGAAATACAATACACACCATGGAAACATTTTTGTTTGATTTGTGTCGAGTGAGATTTTCACCTAGAACCCAAAGGGGGGGGTATTGGCACTTTTCATGGAAAAATGTGAAAAATTAAAATTTCTAAAAATGAAATAAATGCCTTCTATACACCTCAAACATTCACTCTAAAACAGAAGAATGTTGTTTTTCGCAATATTTTTAGAAATTTGGGCTCTTTTAGTAACCTTAACACTAGCGCTGAAGCATCTTTTATGCTCATTTCTTGTCTTTCAGGATTTATTCTGGGTTTTATTTTGTTTATTTGATGAAAATGAACAACAACACACACCATGGAAACATTTTTGTTTGATTTGTGTCGAGTGATATTTTCACCTAGAACCCAAAGGGGGGGGTATTGGCACTTTTCCTGGAAAAATGTGAAAAATTAAAATTTCCTAAATTAAATAAATGCCTTCTATACACCTCAAACATTCACTCTAAAACAGAAGATTGTTGTTTTTCGCAATATTTTTAGAAATTTGGGCTCTTTTAGTAACATTTACACTAGCGCTGAAGCATCTTTTATGCTCATTTCTTGTCTTTCAGGATTTATTCTGGGTTTGATTTTGTTTATTTGATGAAAATGAACAACAATACACACCATGGAAACATTTTTGTTTGATTTGTGTCGAGTGAGATTTTCACGTAGAACCCAAAGGGGGGGGTATTGGCACTTTTCATGGAAAAATGTGAAAAATTAAAATTTCTAAAAATGAAATAAAGGCCTTCTATACACCTCAAACATTCACTCTAAAACAGAAGATTGTTGTTTTTCGCAATATTTTTAGAAATTTGGGCTATTTTAGTAACATTAACACTAGCGCTGAAGCATCTTTTATGCTCATTTCTTGTCTTTCAGGATTTATTCTGGGTTTTATTTTGTTTATTTGATGAAAATGAAATACAATACACACCATGGAAACATTTTTGTTTGATCTGTGTCGAGTGAGATTTTCACCTAGAACCATAAGGGGGGGTATTGGCACTTTTCATGGAAAAATGTGAAAAATTAAAATTTCTAAAAATGAAATAAATGCCTTCTATGCACCTCAAACATTCACTCTAAAACAGAAGATTGTTGTTTTTCGCAATATTTTTAGAAATTTGGGCTCTTTTAGTAACATTAACACTAGCGCTGAAACATCTTTTGTGCTCATTTCTTGTCTTTTAGGATTTATTCTGGGTTTTATTTTGTTTATTTGATGAAAATGAACAAAAATACACACCATGGAAACATTTTTGTTTGATTTGTGTCGAGTGAGATTTTCACCTAGAACCCAAAGGGGGGGGTATTGGAACTTTTCATGGAAAAATGTGAAAAATTAAAATTTCTAAAAATGAAATAAATGCCTTCTATACACCTCAAACATTCACTCTAAAACAGAAGATTGTTGTTTTTCGCAATATTTTTAGAAATTTGGGCTCTTTTAGTAACATTAACACTAGCGCTGAAGCATCTTTTATGCTCATTTCTTGTCTTTCTGGATTTATTCTGGGTTTTATTTTGTTTATTTGATGAAAATGAAATACAATACACACCATGGAAACATTTTTGTTTGATTTGTGTCGAGTGAGATTTTCACCTAGAACCCAAAGGTGGGGTAAGGCACTTTTCATGGAAAAATGTGAAAAATTAAAATTTCTAAAAATGAAATAAATGCCAAACATTCACTCTAAAACAGAAGATTGTTGTTTTTCGCAATATTTTTAGAAATTTGGGCTCTTTTAGTAACATTAACACTAGCGCTGAAGCATCTTTTATGCTCATTTCTTGTCTTTCAGGATTTATTCTGGGTTTTATTTTGTTTATTTGATGAAAATGAACAACAATACACACCATGGAAACATTTTTGTTTGATTTGTGTCGAGTGAGATTTTCACGTTGAACCCAAAGGGGGGGGTATTGGCACTTTTCATGGAAAAATGTGAAAAATTAAAATTTCTAAAAATGAAATAAAGGCCTTCTATACACCTCAAACATTCACTCTTAAACAGAAGATTGTTGTTTTTCGCAATATTTTTAGAAATTTGGGCTCTTTTAGTAACATTAACACTAGCGCTGAACCATCTTTTATGCTCATTTCTTGTCTTTCAGGATTTATTCTGGGTTTTATTTTGTTTATTTGGGGAAAATGAACAACAATACACACCATGGAAACATTTTTGTTAGATTTGTGTCGAGTGAGATTTTCACCTAGAACCCAAAGGGGGGGTATTGGCACTTTTCATGGAAAAATGTGAAAAATTAAAATTTCTAAAAATGAAATAAATGCCTTCTATACACCTCAAACATTCACTCTAAAACAGAAGATTGTTGTTTTTCGCAATAATTTTAGAAATTTGGGCTCTTTTAGTAACATTAACACTAGCGCTGAAGCATCTTTTATGCTCATTTCTTGTCTTTCAGGATTTATTCTGGGTTTTATTTTGTTTATTTGATGAAAATGAAATACAATACACACCATGGAAACATTTTTGTTTGATTTGTGTCGAGTGAGATTTTCACCTAGAACCCAAAGGGGGGGTAAGGCACTTTTCATTGAGAAATGTGAAAAATTAAAATTTCTAAAAATGAAATAAATGCCTTCTATACACCTCAAACATTCACTCTAAAACAGAAGATTGTTGTTTTTCGCATTATTTTTAGAAATTTGGGCTATTTTAGTAACATTAACACTAGCGCTGAAGCATCTTTTATGCTAATTTCTTGTCTTTCAGGATTTATTCTGGGTTTTATTTTGTTTATTTGATGAAAATGAAATACAATACACACCATGGAAACATTTTTGTTTGATTTGTGTCGAGTGAGATTTTCACCTAGAACCCAAAGGAGGGGGTATTGGAACTTTTCATGGAAAAATGTGAAAAATTAAAATTTCTAAAAATGAAATAAATGCCTTCTATACACCTCAAACATTCACTCTAAAACAGAAGATTGTTGTTTTTCGCAATATTTTTAGAAATTTGGGCTCTTTTAGTAACATTAACACTAGCGCTGAAGCATCTTTTATGCTCATTTCTTGTCTTTCTGGATTTATTCTGGGTTTTATTTTGTTTATTTGATGAAAATGAAATACAATACACACCATGGAAACATTTTTGTTTGATTTGTGTCGAGTGAGATTTTCACCTAGAACCCAAAGGGGGGGGTATTGGCACTTTTCATGGAAAAATGTGAAAAATTAAAATTTCTAAAAATGAAATAAATGCCTTCTATACACCTCAAACATTCACTCTAAAACAGAAGAATGTTGTTTTTCGCAATATTTTTAGAAATTTGGGCTCTTTTAGTAACCTTAACACTAGCGCTGAAGCATCTTTTATGCTCATTTCTTGTCTTTCAGGATTTATTCTGGGTTTTATTTTGTTTATTTGATGAAAATGAACAACAACACACACCATGGAAACATTTTTGTTTGATTTGTGTCGAGTGATATTTTCACCTAGAACCCAAAGGGGGGGGTATTGGCACTTTTCCTGGAAAAATGTGAAAAATTAAAATTTCCTAAATTAAATAAATGCCTTCTATACACCTCAAACATTCACTCTAAAACAGAAGATTGTTGTTTTTCGCAATATTTTTAGAAATTTGGGCTCTTTTAGTAACATTATACTAGCGCTGAAGCATCTTTTATGCTCATTTCTTGTCTTTCAGGATTTATTCTGGGTTTGATTTTGTTTATTTGATGAAAATGAACAACAATACACACCATGGAAACATTTTTGTTTGATTTGTGTCGAGTGAGATTTTCACGTAGAACCCAAAGGGGGGGGTATTGGCACTTTTCATGGAAAAATGTGAAAAATTAAAATTTCTAAAAATGAAATAAAGGCCTTCTATACACCTCAAACATTCACTCTAAAACAGAAGATTGTTGTTTTTTGCAATATTTTTAGAAATTTGGGCTCTTTTAGTAACATTAACACTAGCGCTGAACCATCTTTTATGCTCATTTCTTGTCTTTCAGGATTTATTCTGGGTTTTATTTTGTTTATTTGGGGAAAATGAACAACAATACACACCATGGAAACATTTTTGTTTGATTTGTGTCGAGTGAGATTTTCACCTAGAACCCAAAGGGGGGGGTATTGGCACTTTTCATGGAAAAATGTGAAAAATTAAAATTTGTAAAAATAAAATAAATGCCTTCTATACACCTCAAACATTCACTCTAAAACAGAAGATTGTTGTTTTTCGCAATATTTTAAGAAATTTGGGCTCTTTTAGTAACATTAACACTAGCGCTGAAGCATCTTTTATGCTCATTTCTTGTCTTTCTGGATTTATTCTGGGTTTTATTTTGTTTATTTGATGAAAATGAAATACAATACACACCATGGAAACATTTTTGTTTGATTTGTGTCGAGTGAGATTTTCACCTAGAACCCAAAGGTGGGGTAAGGCACTTTTCATGGAAAAATGTGAAAAATTAAAATTTCTAAAAATGAAATAAATGCCAAACATTCACTCTAAAACAGAAGATTGTTGTTTTTCGCAATATTTTTAGAAATTTGGGCTCTTTTAGTAACATTAACACTAGCGCTGAAGCATCTTTTATGCTCATTTCTTGTCTTTCAGGATTTATTCTGGGTTTTATTTTGTTTATTTGATGAAAATGAACAACAATACACACCATGGAAACATTTTTGTTTGATTTGTGTCGAGTGAGATTTTCACGTAGAACCCAAAGGGGGGGGTATTGGCACTTTTCATGGAAAAATGTGAAAAATTAAAATTTCTAAAAATGAAATAAAGGCCTTCTATACACCTCAAACATTCACTCTTAAACAGAAGATTGTTGTTTTTCGCAATATTTTTAGAAATTTGGGCTCTTTTAGTAACATTAACACTAGCGCTGAACCATCTTTTATGCTCATTTCTTGTCTTTCAGGATTTATTCTGGGTTTTATTTTGTTTATTTGGGGAAAATGAACAACAATACACACCATGGAAACATTTTTGTTAGATTTGTGTCGAGTGAGATTTTCACCTAGAACCCAAAGGGGGGGTATTGGCACTTTTCATGGAAAAATGTGAAAAATTAAAATTTCTAAAAATGAAATAAATGCCTTCTATACACCTCAAACATTCACTCTAAAACAGAAGATTGTTGTTTTTCGCAATAATTTTAGAAATTTGGGCTCTTTTAGTAACATTAACACTAGCGCTGAAGCATCTTTTATGCTCATTTCTTGTCTTTCAGGATTTATTCTGGGTTTTATTTTGTTTATTTGATGAAAATGAAATACAATACACACCATGGAAACATTTTTGTTTGATTTGTGTCGAGTGAGATTTTCACCTAGAACCCAAAGGGGGGGTAAGGCACTTTTCATTGAGAAATGTGAAAAATTAAAATTTCTAAAAATGAAATAAATGCCTTCTATACACCTCAAACATTCACTCTAAAACAGAAGATTGTTGTTTTTCGCATTATTTTTAGAAATTTGGGCTATTTTAGTAACATTAACACTAGCGCTGAAGCATCTTTTATGCTAATTTCTTGTCTTTCAGGATTTATTCTGGGTTTTATTTTGTTTATTTGATGAAAATGAAATACAATACACACCATGGAAACATTTTTGTTTGATCTGTGTCGAGTGAGATTTTCACCTAGAACCATAAGGGGGGGGTATTGGCACTTTAATGGAAAAATGTGAAAAATTAAAATTTCTAAAAATGAAATAAATGCCTTCTATACACCTCAAACATTCACTCTAAAACAGAAGATTGTTGTTTTTCGCAATATTTTTAGAAATTTGGGCTCTTTTAGTAACATTAACACTAGCGCTGAAACATCTTTTGTGCTCATTTCTTGTCTTTTAGGATTTATTCTGGGTTTTATTTTGTTTATTTGATGAAAATGAACAACAATACACACCATGGAAACATTTTTGTTTGATTTGTGTCGAGTGAGATTTTCACCTAGAACCCAAAGGGCGGGGTATTGGCACTTTTCATGGAAAAATGTGAAAAATTAAAATTTCTAAAAATGAAATAAATGCCTTCTATACACCTCAAACATTCACTCTAAAACAGAAGATTGTTGTTTTTCGCAATATTTTTAGAAATTTGGGCTCTTTTAGTAACATTAACACTAGCGCTGAAGCATCTTTTATGCTCATTTCTTGTCTTTCAGGATTTATTCTGGGTTTTATTTTGTTTATTTGATGAAAATGAACAACAATACACACCATGGAAACATTTTTGTTTGATTTGTGTCGAGTGAGATTTTCACGTAGAACCCAAAGGGGGGGGTATTGGCACTTTTCATGGAAAAATGTGAAAAATTAAAATTTCTAAAAATGAAATAAAGGCCTTCTATACACCTCAAACATTCACTCTAAAACAGAAGATTGTTGTTTTTCGCAATATTTTTAGAAATTTGGGCTCTTTTAGTAACATTAACACTAGCGCTGAACCATCTTTTATGCTCATTTCTTGTCTTTCAGGATTTATTCTGGGTTTTATTTTGTTTATTTGGGGAAAATGAACAACAATACACACCATGGAAACATTTTTGTTTGATTTGTGTGGAGTGAGATTTTCACCTAGAACCCAAAGGGGGGGGGTATTGGCACTTTTCATGGAAAAATGTGAAAAATTAAAATTTGTAAAAATAAAATAAATGCCTTCTATACACCTCAAACATTCACTCTAAAACAGAAGATTGTTGTTTTTCGCAATATTTTAAGAAATTTGGGCTCTTTTAGTAACATTAACACTAGCGCTGAAGCATCTTTTATGCTCATTTCTTGTCTTTCAGGATTTATTCTGGGTTTTATTTTGTTTTTTTGATGAATATGAACAACAATACACACCATGGAAACATTTTTGTTTGATTTGTGTCGAGTGAGATTTTCACGTAGAACCCAAAGGGGGGGGTATTGGCACTTTTCATGGAAAAATGTGAAAAATTAAAATTTCTAAAAATGAAATAAAGGCCTTCTATACACCTCAAACATTCACTCTAAAACAGAAGATTGTTGTTTTTCGCAATATTTTTAGAAATTTGGGCTCTTTTAGTAACATTAACACTAGCGCTGAACCATCTTTTATGCTCATTTCTTGTCTTTCAGGATTTATTCTGGGTTTTATTATGTTTATTTGATGAAAATGAACAACAATACACACCATGGAAACATTTTTGTTTGATTTGTGTCGAGTGAGATTTTCACGTAGAACCCAAAGGGGGGGGTATTGGCACTTTTCATGGAAAAATGTGAAAAATTAAAATTTCTAAAAATGAAATAAATGCCTTCTATACACCTCAAACATTCACTCTAAAACAGAAGATTGTTGTTTTTCGCAATATTTTTAGAAATTTGGGCTCTTTTAGTAACCTTAACACTAGCGCTGAAGCATCTTTTATGCTCATTTCTTGTCTTCCAGGATTTATTCTGTGTTTTATTTTGTTTATTTCATGAAAATGAACAACAATACACACCATGGAAACATTTTTGTTTGATTTGTGTCGAGTGAGATTTTCACCTAGAACCCAAAGGGGGGTATTGGCACTTTTCATGGAAAAATGTGAAAAATTAAAATTTCTAAAAATGAAATAAATGCCTTCTATACACCTCAAACATTCACTCTAAAACAGAAGATTGTTGCTTTTCGCAATATTTTTAGAAATTTGGGCTATTTTAGTAACATTAACTCTAGCGCCGAAGCATCTTTTATGCTCATTTCTTGTCTTTCAGGATTTATTCTGTGTTTTATTTTGTTTATTTGATGAAAATGAACAACAATACACACCATGGAAACATTTTTGTTTGATCTGTGTCGAGTGAGATTTTCACCTAGAACCCAAAGGGGGGGCACTTTTCATGGAAAAATGTGAAAAATTAAAATTTCTAAAAATGAAATAAATGCCTTCTATACACCTCAAACATTCACTCTAAAACAGAAGATTGTGGTTTTTTCGCAATATTTTTAGAAATTTGGGCTCTTTTAGTAACATAAACACTAGCGCTGAAGCATCTTTTATGCTCATTTCTTGTCTTTCAGGATTTATTCTGGGTTTATTTTTGTTTATTTGATGAAAATGAACAACAATACACACCAGGGAAGCATTTTTGTTTGAATTTTGTCGAGTGAGATTTTCACCTAGAACCCAAAGGGGGGGGTTGGGCACTTTTCATGGAAAAATGTGAAAAATTAAAATTTCTAAAAATGAAATAAATGCCTTCTATACACCTCAACTATTCACTCTAAAACAGAAGATTGTTGTTTTTCGCAATATTTTTAGAAATTTGGGCCCTTTTAGTAACATTAACACTAGCGCTGAAGCATCTTTTATGCTCATTTATTGTCTTTCAGGATTTATTCTGGGTTTTATTTTGTTTATTTGATGAAAATGAACAACAATACACACCATGGAAACATTTTTGTTTGATTTGTGTCGAGTGAGATTTTCACCTAGAACCCAAATTGGGGGGGAATTGGCACTTTTCATGGAAAAATGTGAAAAATTAAAATTTCTAAAAATGAAATAAATGCCTTCTATACACCTCAAACATTCACTCTTAAACAGAAGATTGTTGTTTTTCGCAATATTTTTAGAAATTTGGGCCCTTTTAGTAACATTAACACTAGCGCTGAAGCATCTTTTATGCTCATTTCTTGTCTTTCAGGATTTATTCTGGGTTTTATTTTGTTTATTTGATGAAAATGAAATACAATACACACCATGGAAACATTTTTGTTTGATTTGTGTCGAGTTAGATTTTCACCTAGAACCCAAAGGGGGGGGTATTGGCACTTTTCCTGGAAAAATGTGAAAAATTAAAATTTCCTAAATTAAATAAATGCCTTCTATACACCTCAAATATTCACTCTAAAACAGAAGATTGTTGTTTTTCGCAATATTTTTAGAAATTTGGGCTCTTTTAGTAACTATAACACTAGCGCTGAAGCATCTTTTATGCTCATTTCTTGTCTTTCAGGATTTATTCTGGGTTTTATTTTGTTTTTTTGATGAAAATGAACAACAATACACACCATGGAAACATTTTTGTTTGATTTGTGTCGAGTGAGATTTTCACCTAGAACCCAAAGGGGGGGGTATTGGCACTTTTCATGGAAAAATGTGAAAAATTAAAATTTCTAAAAATGAAATAAATGCCTTCTATACACCTCAAACATTCACTCTAAAACAGAAGATTGTTGTTTTTCGCAATATTTTTAGAAATTTGGGCTCTTTTAGTAACATTTACACTAGCGCTGAAGCATCTTTTATGCTCATTTCTTGTCTTTCAGGATTTATTCTGGGTTTTATTTTGTTTATTTGATGAAAATGAAATACAATACACACCATGGAAACATTTTTGTTTGATTTGTGTCGAGTGAGATTTTCACCTAGAACCCAAAGGGGGGGGGGTATTGGCACTTTTCATTGAGAAATGTGAAAAATTAAAATTTCTAAAAATGAAATAAATGCCTTCTATACACCTCAAACATTCACTCTAAAACAGAAGATTGTTGTTTATCGCAATATTTTTAGAAATTTGGGCTATTTTAGTAACATTAACACTAGCGCTGAAGCATCTTTTATGCTCATTTCTTGTCTTTCAGGATTTATTCTGTTTTATTTTGTTTATTTGATGAAAATGAACAACAATACACACCATGGAAACATTTTTGTTTGATCTGTGTCGAGTGAGATTTTCACCTAGAACCATAAGGGGGGGGTATTTGCACTTTTCATGGAAAAATGTGAAAAATTAAAATTTCTAAAAATGAAATAAATGCCTTCTATACACCTCAAACATTCACTCTAAAACAGAAGATTGTTGTTTTTCGCAATATTTTTAGAAATTTGGGCTCTTTTAGTAACATTAACACTAGCGCTGAAGCATCTTTTATGCTCATTTCTTGTCTTTCAGGATTTATTCTGGGTTTTATTTTGTTTATTTGATGAAAATTAACAACAATACACACCATGGAAACATTTTTGTTTGATTTGTGTCGAGTGAGATTTTCTCCTAGAACCCAAAGGGGGGGGGGGTATTGGCACTTTTCATGGAGAAATGTGAAAAATTAAAATTGGTAAAAATAAAATAAATGCCTTCTATACACCTCAAACATTCACTCTAAAACAGAAGATTGTTGTTTTTCGCAATATTTTTAGAAATTTGGGCTATTTTAGTAACATTAACACTAGCGCTGGTGCATCTTTTATGCTCATTTCATGTCTTTCAGGATTTATTCTGTGTTTTATTTTGTTTATTTGATGAAAATGAACAACAATACACACCATTGAAACATTTTTGTTTGATTTAGTCGAGTGAGATTTTCACCTAGAACCCAAAGGGGGGGGTATTGGCACTTTTCCTGGAAAAATGTGAAAAATTAAAATTTCCTAAATTAAATAAATGCCTTCTATACACCTCAAATATTCACTCTAAAACAGAAGATTGTTGTTTTTCGCAATATTTTTAGAAATTTGGGCTCTTTTAGTAACATTAACACTAGCGCTGAAGCATCTTTTATGCTCATTTCTTGTCTTTCAGGATTTATTCTGGGTTTATTTTGTTTTTTTGATGAAAATGAACAACAATACACACCATGGAAACATTTTTGTTTGATTTGTGTCGAGTGAGATTTTCACGTAGAACCCAAAGGGGGGGGTATTGGCACTTTTCATGGAAAAATGTGAAAAATTAAAATTTCTAAAAATGAAATAAAGGCCTTCTATACACCTCAAACATTCACTCTAAAACAGAAGATTGTTGTTTTTCGCAATATTTTTAGAAATTTGGGCTCTTTTAGTAACATTAACACTAGCGCTGAACCATCTTTTATGCTCATTTCTTGTCTTTCAGGATTTATTCTGGGTTTTATTATGTTTATTTGATGAAAATGAACAACAATACACACCATGGAAACATTTTTGTTTGATTTGTGTCGAGTGAGATTTTCACCTAGAACCCAAAGGGGGGGGTATTGGCACTTTTCATGGAAAAATGTGAAAAATTAAAATTTCTAAAAATGAAATAAATGCCTTCTATACACCTCAAACATTCACTCTAAAACAGAAGATTGTTGTTTTTCGCAATATTTTTAGAAATTTGGGCTCTTTTAGTAACCTTAACACTAGCGCTGAAGCATCTTTTATGCTCATTTCTTGTCTTCCAGGATTTATTCTGTGTTTTATTTTGTTTATTTCATGAAAATGAACAACAATACACACCATGGAAACATTTTTGTTTGATTTGTGTCGAGTGAGATTTTCACCTAGAACCCAAAGGGGGGTATTGGCACTTTTCATGGAAAAATGTGAAAAATTAAAATTTCTAAAAATGAAATAAATGCCTTCTATACACCTCAAACATTCACTCTAAAACAGAAGATTGTTGCTTTTCGCAATATTTTTAGAAATTTGGGCTATTTTAGTAACATTAACACTAGCGCCGAAGCATCTTTTATGCTCATTTCTTGTCTTTCAGGATTTATTCTGTGTTTTATTTTGTTTATTTGATGAAAATGAACAACAATACACACCATGGAAACATTTTTGTTTGATCTGTGTCGAGTGAGATTTTCACCTAGAACCATAAGGGGGGAAAATTTGCACTTTTCATGGATAAATGTGAAAAATTAAAATTTCTAAAAATGAAATAAATGCCTTCTATACACCTCAAACATTCACTCTAAAACAGAAGATTGTTGTTTTTCGCAATATTTTTAGAAATTTGGGCTCTTTTAGTAACCTTAACACTAGCGTTGAAGCATCTTTTATGCTCATTTCTTGTCTTTCAGGATTTATTCTGGGTTTTATTTTGTTTATTTGATGAAAATGAACAACAATACACACCATGGAAACATTTTTGTTTGATTTGTAACAAGTGAGATTTTCACCTAGAACCCAAAGGGGGGGCACTTTTCATGGAAAAATGTGAAAAATTAAAATTTCTAAAAATGAAATAAATGCCTTCTATACACCTCAAACATTCACTCTAAAACAGAAGATTGTGGTTTTTCGCAATATTTTTAGAAATTTGGGCTCTTTTAGTAACATAAACACTAGCGCTGAAGCATCTTTTATGCTCATTTCTTGTCTTTCAGGATTTATTCTGGGTTTATTTTTGTTTATTTGATGAAAATGAACAACAATACACACCAGGGAAGCATTTTTGTTTGAATTTTGTCGAGTGAGATTTTCACCTAGAACCCAAAGGGGGGGGTTGGGCACTTTTCATGGAAAAATGTGAAAAATTAAAATTTCTAAAAATGAAATAAATGCCTTCTATACACCTCAACTATTCACTCTAAAACAGAAGATTGTTGTTTTTCGCAATATTTTTAGAAATTTGGGCCCTTTTAGTAACATTAACACTAGCGCTGAAGCATCTTTTATGCTCATTTATTGTCTTTCAGGATTTATTCTGGGTTTTATTTTGTTTATTTGATGAAAATGAACAACAATACACACCATGGAAACATTTTTGTTTGATTTGTGTCGAGTGAGATTTTCACCTAGAACCCAAATTGGGGGGGAATTGGCACTTTTCATGGAAAAATGTGAAAAATTAAAATTTCTAAAAATGAAATAAATGCCTTCTATACACCTCAAACATTCACTCTTAAACAGAAGATTGTTGTTTTTCGCAATATTTTTAGAAATTTGGGCCCTTTTAGTAACATTAACACTAGCGCTGAAGCATCTTTTATGCTCATTTCTTGTCTTTCAGGATTTATTCTGGGTTTTATTTTGTTTATTTGATGAAAATGAAATACAATACACACCATGGAAACATTTTTGTTTGATTTGTGTCGAGTTAGATTTTCACCTAGAACCCAAAGGGGGGGGTATTGGCACTTTTCCTGGAAAAATGTGAAAAATTAAAATTTCCTAAATTAAATAAATGCCTTCTATACACCTCAAATATTCACTCTAAAACAGAAGATTGTTGTTTTTCGCAATATTTTTAGAAATTTGGGCTCTTTTAGTAACATTAACACTAGCGCTGAAGCATCTTTTATGCTCATTTCTTGTCTTTCAGGATTTATTCTGGGTTTTATTTTGTTTTTTTTGATGAAAATGAACAACAATACACACCATGGAAACATTTTTGTTTGATTTGTGTCGAGTGAGATTTTCACCTAGAACCCAAAGGGGGGGGTATTGGCACTTTTCATGGAAAAATGTGAAAAATTAAAATTTCTAAAAATGAAATAAATGCCTTCTATACACCTCAAACATTCACTCTAAAACAGAAGATTGTTGTTTTTCGCAATATTTTTAGAAATTTGGGCTCTTTTAGTAACATTTACACTAGCGCTGAAGCATCTTTTATGCTCATTTCTTGTCTTTCAGGATTTATTCTGGGTTTTATTTTGTTTATTTGATGAAAATGAAATACAATACACACCATGGAAACATTTTTGTTTGATTTGTGTCGAGTGAGATTTTCACCTAGAACCCAAAGGGGGGGGGGTATTGGCACTTTTCATTGAGAAATGTGAAAAATTAAAATTTCTAAAAATGAAATAAATGCCTTCTATACACCTCAAACATTCACTCTAAAACAGAAGATTGTTGTTTATCGCAATATTTTTAGAAATTTGGGCTATTTTAGTAACATTAACACTAGCGCTGAAGCATCTTTTATGCTCATTTCTTGTCTTTCAGGATTTATTCTGTTTTATTTTGTTTATTTGATGAAAATGAACAACAATACACACCATGGAAACATTTTTGTTTGATCTGTGTCGAGTGAGATTTTCACCTAGAACCATAAGGGGGGGGTATTTGCACTTTTCATGGAAAAATGTGAAAAATTAAAATTTCTAAAAATGAAATAAATGCCTTCTATACACCTCAAACATTCACTCTAAAACAGAAGATTGTTGTTTTTCGCAATAATTTTAGAAATTTGGGCTCTTTTAGTAACATTAACACTAGCGCTGAAGCATCTTTTATGCTCATTTCTTGTCTTTCAGGATTTATTCTGGGTTTTATTTTGTTTATTTGATGAAAATGAAATACAATACACACCATGGAAACATTTTTGTTTGATTTGTGTCGAGTGAGATTTTCACCTAGAACCCAAAGGGGGGGGTATTGGCACTTTTCATGGAAAAATGTGAAAAATTAAAATTTATAAAAATGAAATAAATTCCTTCTATACACCTTAAACATTCACTCTAAAACAGAAGATTGTTGTTTTTCGCAATATTTTTAGAAATTTGGGCTCTTTTAGTAACCTTAACACTAGCGCTGAAGCATCTTTTATGCTCATTTCTTGTCTTTCAGGATTTATTCTGGGTTTTATTTTGTTTATTTGATGAAAATGAACAACAATACACACCATGGAAACATTTTTGTTTGATTTGTGTCGAGTGAGATTTTCACCTAGAACCCAAAGGGGGGGGTATTGGCACTTTTCATGGAAAAATGTGAAAAATTAAAATTTCTAAAAAAGAAATAAATGCCTTCTATACACCTCAAACATTCACTCTAAAACAGAGATTGTTGTTTTTCGCAATATTTTTAGAAATTTGGGCTCTTTTAGTAACATTAACACTAGCGCTGAAACATCTTTTGTGCTCATTTCTTGTCTTTCAGGATTTATTCTGGGTTTTATTTTGTTTATTTGATGAAAATGAACAACAATACACACCATGGAAACATTTTTGTTTGATATGTGTCGAGTGAGATTTTCACCTAGAACCATAAGGGGGGGGTATTTGCACTTTTCATGGAAAAATGTGAAAAATTAAAATTTGTAAAAATAAAATAAATGCCTTCTATACACCTCAAACATTCACTCTAAAACAGAAGATTGTTGTTTTTCGCAATATTTTTAGAAATTTGGGCTCTTTTAGTAACATTACCACAAGCGCTGAAGCATCTTTTATGCTCATTTCTTGTCTTTCAGGATTTATTCTGGGTTTTATTTTGTTTATTTGATGAAAATGAAATACAATACACACCATGGAAACATTTTTGTTTGATTTGTGTCGAGTGAGATTTTCACCTAGAACCCAAAGGGGGGGTAAGGCACTTTTCATTGAGAAATGTGAAAAATTAAAATTTCTAAAAATGAAATAAATGCCTTCTATACACCTCAAACATTCACTCAAAAACAGAAGATTGTTGTTTTTCGCAATATTTTTAGAAATTTGGGCTCTTTTAGTAACCTTAACACTAGCGCTGAAGCATCTTTTATGCTCATTTCTTGTCTTTCAGGATTTATTCTGGGTTTTATTTTGTTTATTTGATGAAAATGAACAACAATACACACCATGGAAACATTTTTGTTTGATTTGTGTCGAGTGAGATTTTCACCTAGAACCCAAAGGGGGGGGTATTGGCACTTTTCATGGAAAAATGTGAAAAATTAAAATTTGTAAAAATAAAATAAATGCCTTCTATACACCTCAAACATTCACTCTAAAACAGAAGATTGTTGTTTTTCGCAATATTTTTAGAAATTTGGGCTCTTTTAGTAACATTAACACTAGCGCTGAAGCAACTTTTATGCTCATTTCTTGTCTTTCAGGATTTATTCTGGGTTTTATTTTGTTCATTTGATGAAAATGAAATACAATACACACCATGGAAACATTTTTGTTTGATATGTGTCGAGTGAGATTTTCACCTAGAACCATAAGGGGGGGGTATTGGCACTTTTCATGGAAAAATGTGAAAAATTAAAATTTCTAAAAATGAAAAAAATGCCTTCTATACACCTCAAACATTCACTTTTAAACAGAAGATTGTTGTTTTTCGCAATATTTTTAGAAATTTGGGCTCTTTTAGTAACATTAACACTAGCGCTGAAGCATCTTTTATGCTCATTTCTTGTCTTTCAGGATTTATTCTGGGTTTTATTTTGTTTATTTGATGAAAATGAAATACAATACACACCATGGACACATTTTTGTTTGATTTGTGACGAGTGAGATTTTCACCTAGAACCCAAAGGGGTATTGGCACTTTTCATGGAAAAAAGTGAAAAATTAAAATTTGTAAAAATAAAATAAATGACTTCTATACACCTCAAACATTCACTCTAAAACAGAAGATTGTTGTTTTTCGCAATATTTTTAGAAATTTGGGCTCTTTTAGTAACATTAACACTAGCGCTGAAGCATCTTTTATGCTCATTTCTTGTCTTTCAGGATTTATTCTGGGTTTTATTTTGTTTATTTGATGAAAATGAACAACAATACACACTATGGAAACATTTTTGTTTGATTTGTGTCGAGTGAGATTTTCACCTAGAACCCAAAGGGGGGGGTCTTGGCACTTTTCATGGAAAAATGTGAAAAATTAAAATTTCTAAAAATGAAATTAATGCCTTCTATAAACCTCAAACATTCACTCTAAAACAGAAGATTGTTGTTTTTCGCAATAATTTTAGAAATTTGGGCTCTTTTAGTAACCTTAACACTAGCGCTGAAGCATCTTTTATGCTCATTTCTTGTCTTTCAGGATTTATTCTGTGTTTTATTTTGTTTATTTCATGAAAATGAACAACAATACACACCATGGAAACATTTTTGTTTGATTTGTGTCGAGTGAGATTTTCACCTAGAACCCAAAGGGGGGGGGGGTATTGGCACTTTTCAATGAAAAATGTGAAAAAATAAAATTTCTAAAAATGAAATAAATGCCTACTATACACCTCAAACATTCACTCTAAAACAGAAGATTGTTGTTTTTCGCAATATTTTTAGAAATTTGGGCTCTTTTAGTAACATTAACACTAGCGCTGAAGCATCTTTTATGCTCATTTCTTGTCTTTCAGGATTTATTCTGGGTTTTATTTTGTTTATTTGATGAAAATGAAATACAATACACACCATGGAAACATTTTTGTTTGATTTGTGTCGAGTGAGATTTTCACCTAGAACCCAAAGGTGGGGTAAGGCACTTTTCATTGAGAAATGTGAAAAATTTAAAATTTTCTAAAAATGAAATAAATGCCTTCTATACACCTCAAACATTCACTCTAAAACAGAAGATTGTTGTTTTTCGAAATATTTTTAGAAATTTGGGCTATTTTAGTAACATTAACACTAGCGCTGAAGCATCTTTTATGCTCATTTCTTGTCTTTCAGGATTTATTCTGGGTTTTATTTTGTTTTTTTGATGAAAATGAACAACAATACACACCATGGAAACATTTTTGTTTGATTTGTGTCGAGTGAGATTTTCACGTAGAACCCAAAGGGGGGGGTATTGGCACTTTTCATGGAAAAATGTGAAAAATTAAAATTTCTAAAAATGAAATAAATGCCTTCTATACACCTCAAACATTCACTCTAAAACAGAAGATTGTTGTTTTTCGCAATATTTTTAGAAATTTGGGCTCTTTTAGTAACCTTAACACTAGCGCTGAAGCATCTCTTATGCTCATTTCTTGTCTTTCAGGTTTTATTCTGGGTTTTATTTTGTATATTTGATGAAAATGAACAATAATACACACCATGGAAACATTTTTGTTTGATTTGTGTCGAGTTAGATTTTCACCTAGAACCCAAAGGGGGGGGGTATTGGCACTTTTCATGGAAAAATGTGAAAAATTAAAATTTGTAAAAATAAAATAAATCCTTTCTATACACCTCAAACATTCACTCTAAAACAGAAGATTGTTGTTTTTCGCAATATTTTTAGAAATTTGGGCTCTTTTAGTAACATTAACACTAGCGCTGAAGCATCTTTTATGCTCATATCTTGTCTTTCAGGATTTATTCTGGGTTTTATTTTGTTTATTTGATGAAAATGAAATACAATACACACCATGGAAACATTTTTGTTTGATTTGTGTCGAGTGAGATTTTCACCTAGAACCCAAAGGGGGGGGGGTAATGGCACTTTTCATGGAAAAATGTGAAAAATTAAAATTTGTAAAAATAAAATAAATCCTTTCTATACACCTCAAACATTCACTCTAAAACAGAAGATTGTTGTTTTTCGCAATGTTTTTAGAAATTTGGGCTATTATAGTAACATTAACACTAGCGCTGAAGCATCTTTTATGCTCATTTCTTGTCTTTCAGGATTTATTCTGGGTTTTATTTTGTTTATTTGATGAAAATGAAATACAATACACACCATGGAAACATTTTTGTTTGATATGTGTCGAGTGAGATTTTCACCTAGAACCATAAGGGGGGGGTATTGGCACTTTTCATGGAAAAATGTGAAAAATTAAAATTTCTAAAAATGAAATAAATGCCGTCTATACACCTCAAACATTCACTCTAAAACAGAAGATTGTTGTTTTTCGCAATATTTTTAGAAATTTGGGCTCTTTTAGTAACATTAACACTAGCGCTGAAGCATCTTTTATGCTCATTTCTTGTCTTTCAGGATTAATTCTGGGTTTTATTTTGTTAATTTGATGAAAATGAAATACAATACACACCATGGAAACATTTTTGTTTGATTTGTGTCGAGTGAGATTTTCACCTAGAACCCAAAGGGGGGGTATTGGCACTTTTCATGGAAAAATGTGAAAAATTAAAATTTCTAAAAATGAAATAAATACCTTCTATACACCTCAAACATTCACTCTAAAACAGAAGATTGTTGTTTTTCGCAATATTTTTAGAAATTTGGGCTCTTTTAGTAACATTAACACTAGCGCTGAAGCATCTTTTATGCTCATTTATTGTCTTTCAGGATTTATTCTTGGTTTTATTTTGTTTATTTGATGAAAATGAACAACAATACACACCATGGAAACATTTTTGTTTGATTTGTGTCGAGTGAGATTTTCACCTAGAACCCAAAGGGGGGGGTATTGGCACTTTTCATGGAAAAAGGTGAAATATTAAAATTTCTATAAATGAAATAAATGCCTTCTATACACCTCAAACATTCACTCTAAAACAGAAGATTGTTGTTTTTCGCAATAATTTTAGAAATTTGGGCTCTTTTAGTAACATTAACACTAGCGCTGAAGCATCTTTTATGCTCATTTCTTGTCTTTCAGGATTTATTCTGGGTTTTATTTTGTTTATTTGATGAAAATGAAATACAATACACACCATGGAAACATTTTTGTTTGATTTGTGTCGAGTGAGATTTTCACCTAGAACCCAAAGGGGGGGGTATTGGCACTTTTCATGGAAAAATGTGAAAAATTAAAATTTATAAAAATGAAATAAATTCCTTCTATACACCTTAAACATTCACTCTAAAACAGAAGATTGTTGTTTTTCGCAATATTTTTAGAAATTTGGGCTCTTTTAGTAACCTTAACACTAGCGCTGAAGCATCTTTTATGCTCATTTCTTGTCTTTCAGGATTTATTCTGGGTTTTATTTTGTTTATTTGATGAAAATGAACAACAATACACACCATGGAAACATTTTTGTTTGATTTGTGTCGAGTGAGATTTTCACCTAGAACCCAAAGGGGGGGGTATTGGCACTTTTCATGGAAAAATGTGAAAAATTAAAATTTCTAAAAAAGAAATAAATGCCTTCTATACACCTCAAACATTCACTCTAAAACAGAGATTGTTGTTTTTCGCAATATTTTTAGAAATTTGGGCTCTTTTAGTAACATTAACACTAGCGCTGAAACATCTTTTGTGCTCATTTCTTGTCTTTCAGGATTTATTCTGGGTTTTATTTTGTTTATTTGATGAAAATGAACAACAATACACACCATGGAAACATTTTTGTTTGATATGTGTCGAGTGAGATTTTCACCTAGAACCATAAGGGGGGGGGTATTGGCACTTTTCATGGAAAAATGTGAAAAATTAAAATTTCTAAAAATGAAATAAATGCCGTCTATACACCTCAAACATTCACTCTAAAACAGAAGATTGTTGTTTTTCGCAATATTTTTAGAAATTTGGGCTCTTTTAGTAACATTAACACTAGCGCTGAAGCATCTTTCATGCTCATTTCTTTTCTTTCAGGATTTATTCTGGGTTTTATTTTGTTTATTTGATGAAAATGAAATACAATACACACCATGGAAACATTTTTGTTTGATTTGTGTCGAGTGAGATTTTCACCTAGAACCCAAAGGGGGGGGTATTGGCACTTTTCATGGAAAAATGTGAAAAATTAAAATTTCTAAAAATGAAATAAATACCTTCTATACACCTCAAACATTCACTCTAAAACAGAAGATTGTTGTTTTTCGCAATATTTTTAGAAATTTGGGCTCTTTTAGTAACATTAACACTAGCGCTGAAGCATCTTTTATGCTCATTTATTGTCTTTCAGGATTTATTCTGGGTTTTATTTTGTTTATTTGATGAAAATGAACAACATTACACACCATGGAAACATTTTTGTTTGATTTGTGTCGAGTGAGATTTTCACCTAGAACCCAAAGGGGGGGGTATTGGCACTTTTCATGGAAAAAGGTGAAATATTAAAATTTCTAAAAATGAAATAAATGCCTTCTATACACCTCAAACATTCACTCTAAAACAGAAGATTGTTGTTTTTCGCAATAATTTTAGAAATTTGGGCTCTTTTAGGAACATTAACACTAGCGCTGAAGCATCTTTTATGCTCATTTCTTGTCTTTCAGGATTTATTCTGGGTTTTATTTTGTTTATTTGATGAAAATGAAATACAATACACACCATGGAAACATTTTTGTTTGATTTGTGTCGAGTGAGATTTTCACGTAGAACCCAAAGGGGGGGTATTGGCACTTTTCATGGAAAAATGTGAAAAATTAAAATTTCTAAAAATGAAATAAATGCCTTCTATACACCTCAAACATTCACTCTAAAACAGAAGATTGTTGTTTTTCGCAATATTTTTAGAAATTTGGGCTCTTTTAGTAACATTAACACTAGCGCTGAAGCATCTTTTATGCTCATTTCTTGTCTTTCAGGATTTATTCTGGGTTTTATTTTGTTTTTTTGATGAAAATGAACAACAATACACACCATGGAAACATTTTTGTTTGATTTGTGTCGAGTGAGATTTTCTCCTAGAACCCAAAGGGGGGGGGGGTATTGGCACTTTTCATGGAAAAATGTGAAAAATTAAAATTTGTAAAAATAAAATAAATGCCTTCTATACACCTCAAACATTCACTCTAAAACAGAAGATTGTTGTTTTTTCGCAATATTTTTAGAAATTTGGGCTCTTTTAGTAACATTACCACAAGCGCTGAAGCATCTTTTATGCTCATTTCTTGTCTTTCAGGATTTATTCTGGGTTTTATTTTGTTTATTTGATGAAAATGAAATACAATACACACCATGGAAACATTTTTGTTTGATTTGTGTCGAGTGAGATTTTCACCTAGAACCCAAAGGGGGGGTAAGGCACTTTTCATTGAGAAATGTGAAAAATTAAAATTTCTAAAAATGAAATAAATGCCTTCTATACACCTCAAACATTCACTCTAAAACAGAAGATTGTTGTTTTTCGCAATATTTTTAGAAATTTGGGCTATTTTAGTAACATTAACACTAGCGCTAGTGCATCTTTTATGCTCATTTCTTGTCTTTCAGGATTTATTCTGTGTTTTATTTTGTTTATTTGATGAAAATGAACAACAATACACACCATGGAAACATTTTTGTTTGATTTGTGTCGAGTGAGATTTTCACCTAGAACCCAAAGGGGGGGGGTATTGGCACTTTTCATGGAAAAATGTGAAAAATTAAAATTTCTAAAAATGAAATAAATGCCTTCTATACACCTCAAACATTCACTCTAAAACAGAAGATTGTTGTTTTTTCGCAATATTTTTAGAAATTTGGGCTCTTTAAGTAACATTAACACTAGCGCTGAAGCATCTTTTATGCTCATTTTTTGTCTTTCAGGATTTATTCTGGGTTTTATTTTGTTTATTTGATGAAAATAAAATACAATACACACCATGGAAACATTTTTGTTTGATTTGTGTCGAGTGAGATTTTCACCTAGAACCCAAAGGGGGGGTAAGGCACTTTTCATTGAGAAATGTGAAAATTAAAATTTCTAAAAATGAAATAAATGCCTTCTATACACCTCAAACATTCACTCTAAAACAGAAGATTGTTGTTTTTCGCAATATTTTTAGAAATTTGGGCTATTTTAGTAACATTAACACTAGCGCTGAAGCATCTTTTATGCTCATTTCTTGTCTTTCAGGATTTATTCTGTGTTTTATTTTGTTTATTTGATGAAAATGAACAACAATACACATCATGGAAACATTTTTGTTTGATCTGTGTCGAGTGAGATTTTCACCTAGAACCATAAGGGGGGGGTATTGGCACTTTTCATGAAAAAATGTGAAAAATTAAAATTTCTAAAAATGAAATAAATGCCTTCTATACACCTCAAACATTCACTCTAAAACAGAAGATTGTTGTTTTTCGCAATATTTTTAGAAATTTGGGCTCTTTTAGTAACCTTAACACTAGCGCTGAAGCATCTTTTATGCTCATTTCTTGTCTTTCAGGATTTATTCTGGGTTTTATTTTGTTTATTTGATGAAAATGAACAACAATACACACCATGGAAACATTTTTGTTTGATTTGTGTCGAGTGAGATTTTCACCTAGAACCCAAAGGGGGGGGTATTGGCACTTTTCATGGAAAAATGTGAAAAATTAAAATTTCTAAAAATGAAATAAATGCCTTCTATACACCTCAAACATTCACTCTAAAACAGAAGATTGTTGTTTTTCGCAATATTTTTAGAAATTTGGGCTCTTTTAGTAACATTAACACTAGCGCTGAAGCATCTTTTATGCTCATTTCTTGTCTTTCAGGATTTATTCTGGGTTTTATTTTGTTTATTTGATGAAAATGAAATACAATACACACCATGGAAATATTTTTGTTTGATTTGTGTCGAGTGAGATTTTCACCTAGAACCCAAAGGGGGGGGTATTGGCACTTTTCATGGAAAAATGTGAAAAATTAAAATTTCTAAAAATGAAATAAATGCCTTCTATACACCTCAAACATTCACTCTAAAACAGAAGATTGTTGTTTTTCGCAATATTTTTAGAAATTTGGGCTCTTTTAGTAACATTAACACTAGCGCTGAAACATCTTTTGTGCTCTTTTCTTGTCTTTCGGGATTTATTCTGGGTTTTATTTTGTTTATTTGATGAAAATGAACAACAATTCAAACCATGGAAACATTTTTGTTTGATTTGCGTCGAGTGAGATTTTCACCTAGAACCCAAAGGGGGGGGTATTGGCACTTTTCATGGAAAAATGTGAAAAATTAAAATTTCTACAAATGAAATAAATGCCTTCTATACACCTCAAACATTCACCCTAAAACAGAAGATTGTTGTTTTTCGCAATATTTTTAGAAATTTGGGCTCTTTTAGTAACCTTAACACTAGCGCTGAAGCATCTTTTATGCTCATTTCTTGTCTTTCAGGATTTATTCTGGGTTTTATTTTGTTTATTTGATGAAAATTAACAACAATACACACCATGGAAACATTTTTGTTTGATTTGTGTCGAGTGAGATTTTCTCCTAGAACCCAAAGGGGGGGGTATTGGCACTTTTCATGGAAAAATGTGAAAAATTAAAATTTGTAAAAATAAAATAAATGCCTTCTATACACCTCAAACATTCACTCTAAAACAGAAGATTGTTGTTTTTCGCAATATTTTTAGAAATTTGGGCTCTTTTAGTAACATTAACACTAGCGCTGAAGCATCTTTTATGCTCATTTCTTGTCTTTCAGGATTTATTCTGGGTTTTATTTTGTTTATTTGATGAAAATGAAATACAATACACACCATGGAAACATTTTTGTTTGATTTGTGTCGAGTTAGATTTTCACCTAGAACCCAAAGGGGGGGGTATTGGCACTTTTCATGGAAAAATGTGAAAAATTAAAATTTCTAAAAATGAAATAAATGCCTTCTATACACCTCAAACATTCACTCTAAAACAGAAAATTGTTGTTTTTTCGCAATATTTTTAGAAATTTGGGCTCTTTTAGTAACATTAACACTAGCGCTGAAGCATCTTTTATGCTCATCCCTTTTTTTCAGGATTTATTCTGTGTTTTATTTTGTTTATTTGATGAAAATGAACAACAATACACACCATGGAAACATTTTTGTTTGATTTGTGTCGAGTGAGATTTTCACCTAGAACCCAAAGGGGGGGGGTATTGGCACTTTTCATTGAGAAATGTGAAAAATTAAAATTTCTAAAAATGAAATAAATGCCTTCTATACACCTCAAACATTCACTCTAAAACAGAAGATTGTTGTTTTTCGCAATATTTTTAGAAATTTGGGCTATTTTAGTAACATTAACACTAGCGCTGGTGCATCTTTTATGCTCATTTCTTGTCTTTCAGGATTTATTCTGTGTTTTATTTTGTTTATTTGATGAAAATGAACAACAATACACACCATGGAAACATTTTTGTTTGATCTGTGTCGAGTGAGATTTTCACCTAGAACCATAAGGGGGGGGTATTTGCACTTTTCATGGAAAAATGGGAAAAATTAAAATTTCTAAAAATGAAATAAATGCCTTCTATACACCTCAAACATTCACTCAAAAACAGAAGATTGTTGTTTTTCGCAATATTTTTAGAAATTTGGGCTCTTTTAGTAACATTAACACTAGCGCTGAAGCAACTTTTATGCTCATTTCTTGTCTTTCAGGATTTATTCTGGGTTTTATTTTGTTCATTTGATGAAAATGAAATACAATACACACCATGGAAACATTTTTGTTTGATTTGTGTCGAGTTAGATTTTCACCTAGAACCCAAAGGGGGGGGTATTGGCACTTTTCAGTGAAAAATGTGAAAAATTAAAATTTCTAAAAATGAAATAAATGCCTTCTATACACCTCAAACATTCACTCTAAAACAGAAGATTGTTGTTTTTCGCAATATTTTTAGAAATTTGGGCTCTTTTAGTAACATTAACACTAGCGCTGAAGTATCTTTTATGCTCATTTCTTGTCTTTCAGGATTTATTCTGGGTTTTATTTTGTTTATTTGATGAAAATGAACAACAATACACACCATGGAAACATTTTTGTTTGATATGTGTCGAGTGAGATTTTCACCTAGAACCATAAGGGGGGGGTATTGGCACTTTTCATGGAAAAATGTGAAAAATTAAAATTTCTAAAAATGAAAAAAATGCCTTCTATACACCTCAAACATTCACTCTAAAACAGAAGATTGTTGTTTTTCGCAATATTTTTAGAAATTTGGGCTCTTTTAGTAACATTAACACTAGCGCTGAAGCATCTTTTATGCTCATTTCTTGTCTTTCAGGATTTATTCTGGGTTTTATTTTGTTTATTTGATGAAAATGAAATACAATACACACCATGGAAACATTTTTGTTTGATTTGTGTCGAGAGAGATTTTCACCTACCACCCAAAGGGGGGGTATTGGCACTTTTCATGGAAAAATGTGAAAAATTAAAATTTCTAAAAATGAAATAAATACCTTCTATACACCTCAAACATTCACTCTAAAACAGAAGATTGTTGTGTTTCGCAATATTTTTAGAAATTTGGGCTCTTTTAGTAACATTAACACTAGCGCTGAAGCATCTTTTATGCTCATTTCTTGTCTTTCAGGATTTATTCTTGGTTTTATTTTGTTTATTTGATGAAAATGAACAACAATACACACCATGGAAACATTTTTGTTTGATTTGTGTCGAGTGAGATTTTCACCTAGAACCCAAAGGGGGGGGTTTTGGCACTTTTCATGGAAAAATGTGAAAAATTAAAATTTCTAAAAATAAAATAAATGCCTTCTATACACCTCAAACATTCACTCTAAAACAGAAGATTGTTGTTTTTCGCAATATTTTTAGAAATTTGGGCTCTTTTAGTAACATTAACACTAGCGCTGAAGCATCTTTTATGCTCATTTCTTGTCTTTCAGGATTTATTCTGGGTTTTATTTTGTTTTTTTGATGAAAATGAACAACAATACACACCATGGAAACATTTTTGTTTGATTTGTGTCGAGTGAGATTTTCACGTAGAACCCAAAGGGGGGGGTATTGGCACTTTTCATGGAAAAATGTGAAAAATTAAAATTTGTAAAAATAAAATAAATGCCTTCTATACACCTCAAACATTCACTCTAAAACAGAAGATTGTTGTTTTTCGCAATATTTTTAGAAATTTTGGCTCTTTTAGTAACATTAACACAGGCGCTGAAGCATCTTTTATGCTCATTTCTTGTCTTTCAGGATTTATTCTGGGTTTTATTTTGTTTATTTGATGAAAATGAAATACAATACACACCATGGAAACATTTTTGTTTGATTTGTGTCGAGTTAGATTTTCACCTAGAACCCAAAGGGGGGGGTATTGGCACTTTTCATGGAAAAATGTGAAAAATTAAAATTTCTAAAAATGAAATAAATGCCTTCTATACACCTCAAACATTCACTCTAAAACAGAAGATTGTTGTTTTTCGCAATATTTTTAGAAATTTGGGCTCTTTTAGTAACATTAACACTAGCGCTGAAGCATCTTTTATGCTCATCCCTTTTTTTCAGGATTTATTCTGTGTTTTATTTTGTTTATTTGATGAAAATGAACAACAATACACACCATGGAAACATTTTTGTTTGATTTGTGTCGAGTGAGATTTTCACCTAGAACCCAAAGGGGGGGGGTATTGGCACTTTTCTATGAGAAATGTGAAAAATTAAAATTTCTAAAAATGAAATAAATGCCTTCTATACACCTCAAACATTCACTCTAAAACAGAAGATTGTTGTTTTTCGCAATATTTTTAGAAATTTGGGCTATTTTAGTAACATTAACACTAGCGCTGGTGCATCTTTTATGCTCATTTCTTGTCTTTCAGGATTTATTCTGTGTTTTATTTTGTTTATTTGATGAAAATGAACAACAATACACACCATGGAAACATTTTTGTTTGATCTGTGTCGAGTGAGATTTTCACCTAGAACCATAAGGGGGGGTATTTGCACTTTTCATGGAAAAATGTGAAAAATTAAAATTTCTAAAAATGAAATAAATGTCTTCTATACACCTCAAACATTCACTCAAAAACAGAAGATTGTTGTTTTTCGCAATAATTTTAGAAATTTGGGCTCTTTTAGTAACCTTAACACTAGCGCTGAAGCATCTTTTATGCTCATTTCTTGTCTTTCAGAATTTATTCTGGGTTTTATTTTGTTTATTTGATGAAAATGAACAACAATACACACCATGGAAACATTTTTGTTTGATTTGTGTCGAGTGAGATTTTCACCTAGAACCCAAAGGGGGGGTATTGGCACTTTTCATGGAAAAATGTGAAAAATTAAAATTTGTAAAAATAAAATAAATGCCTTCTATACACCTCAAACATTCACTCTAAAACAGAAGATTGTTGTTTTTCGCAATATTTTTAGAAATTTGGGCTCTTTTAGTAACATTAACACTAGCGCTGAAGCAACTTTTATGCTCATTTCTTGTCTTTCAGGATTTATTCTGGGTTTTATTTTG